>NC_091672.1:11487045-11790075 GCF_042453785.1 Malus domestica
TCTAAAGTATTTGCCTCCTTAGATTTGATCCAAGGAAAGATAACACTTTAGAACAGTTTCCTTGAAAAATATCAAGGAAAGAAGCATCAAAAGATAATGGATTTCTCCATTAGGAGAAGAACGAACTTGAATAAGATTTAGTTCGTTGGATGTTATCAATTACGCATGTATAGGATATATGCTTCTACGACAATATGATTGTCAATTAGAAGATCTTCCAAAATTTTCATGACTCCATAAGATGTAGTTGGAAAGAAAGACAAATCTTAATCATGTTAAGATTTAGGGTTGTGTGCTAATAAGCAATATTTGTTTGAGAATTATCTTGTGGATATCCTTAAATTAACATTTGGATATCACTTCTATAAACCAACTAACAAATGTTGTTTGTTGGGTAGTTCATTGTAATCCTACACTAGGATTTGCCCAAGATAGAGCAAATGAACGAGGGATAGAACTCAAAGAATGGTTCTTTAAGAAACAAGATAGTGATCAACAAATATAACAACCTAGTTCCTATACCACAAGCTCCAAGGTAGTCGAGAAGGATTTATAAACCGTCTCAGTTGAATGGTTTGAACTTTATGACTATGTCATAAAGTTACACCTCTTAATTCGAAAGAAATAAGAATGAAAATCCTTATGACTACATTGAGTGTATATACAATATATACTCAAGGAAATGGTAAAGTACCATTTGACCCGAAATAATGAAGCCTTAAATAGCTAATTGGTAGCTTAAGGTGACTACAATCAAAGAGAATGGTTGACTTTGGAGAAACCATCTTTGACGTAGTCTTGTTTTCAATTAATTCGAAGATTGCTAACTACAACTAAATGGTGATTCAATGTTTGGACATAATATGGGTTTCCGAAACCATTATTAAGATAGTCTTGATAATATATGTCTAAAATTATGAATCACAAGACATGTAAGTTGTAGAGATCCATCCATCATGGATCTTAGCAAGCTAGTGGGAGCTATAAGCGTCTTATGAGAGAAAAAATCAAATCGTTTGATTTCTCATAAAGATGTGAATGAATCTTTTGTTTACTAGGTTTACAAAAGATTAGTGGGAGTTAATCATGTTCCTAAAATTTAAATATATATGATATATTAATTTTGGAAATGAAAAGAATACTTCTTCGTTAAATTTATGACTTTAAAACATTATATGAAGATAGAATGTATATGGGAGACATAATCTATATACATGGGATGGAAATCTATATTGATAGATTTTAGGATATAATTGGATTATATCAAGCCCTAATAATAGACAAGAGATGCTAGGAAGTTTCTCATATGATGATAAACTTCAATTAGAAGGACGACTCTAGTGAGACTAGCAAGTTGCCCTTCTCAAAGGGAACGTACCCTTTGACTCCCAAAGAAATAATGCGTAAATAGAATCCTTTATGCATACGCATAGAGATGATTTATGTATTTCATATTGTATGAAAAACATTGATATGAGTTGTACCTAGAAAGGTACAAGACGATATCAGTGCAAGCCCAGGATCAGAACCACGGCAACTGTCAAGTGAGTCCTTAAGTATTTAAGAAATACTAAAGGATAGATTCCTCAAAGAATGAGGAAGAATTAGAGTAACGTAATGGAAGCGTAAATGTATTAGATTATGAATCTAATCCATCATTGGATGTTTCTTCATTATGAATGAAGAGATAATCAGATATCTCTTTATTATGACTAAAGAGATATTTGGATGGAAACATTAAAAGTAATGACTTTAGTGTGTTCCATTATGAATGCAAAATATATTGCCATATAAAAGCTTACAACAATGTTGTTTGGATGGGAAAGTTCATTTATGAACTCTCTATTCGGTTCTAACCAGAAAATGTCTCTAGTGTACCGACACTACGACACTAATCGGGCGATAGCTCAAGCCAGGGAATCAATGTCTCATCAAGATCCGAACTCAAATGAGAGGCTGAACTACATGATTAAGAATCATGTATAATGGTGACGTCGTGATTCTCAAGGTTGCTTCTATGGATAACATATAGATATCCATTGTCTAGGCCTACTACTCAGCCATTTATGAAATGACTACATAAGAGGTATCATCACTGATGACCAAGCTGATTGGCTCTAATGCAAGTGGGAGATTGTTGGAAATGTGCCCTAAAACCAATCATATGATGATACTTTACGGACATTTCACATGTTAAACTAATCTAGTTTAAGCCGTCTCATATAAATGTTATACGTTTAAACGATAAATGTTATACGCTTAAACGATAAGTCCAAGGAATATGTGATTGGGAGAATGCGATCTAAAGAAGTTAGATTCATGAGACCATTCTTTCGTAGACACATCCTAAACGTTCCTGATCATAAGATTGCCAATTGGGCATTGACAGTCCGTTAAGATCAGTACATGTTGTGTCTTCTCTCAGGGAGAGTGACTAGTCTCAAGTCATTGGTGTGTGTGACATCAAGACAAGCATGTAGGTGCTCAATAATGAATGAGTCCACTGAACACGATCAACGAGGAGTTCTCATACTCATGTCACATGAGAACTCATGGTTGGGATAATGCAAAGTAGTCATTTGACCTGAGGCATCATAGTTGTCTTGTGGTTAAGTCCTTGATCTTTGATTATGTCAAAGTCACTCCATCAGGAGGGTGTCCACGGCATCGTTGGGGTTAAGCCACTTAGCCATGGAGGCAAGTGAATGCGCAACAAGGGATCTCTAACCTTCAAACCGTTTGAGGGAGAATACTCTATGATATGATTTAGAATCTCTGGCCAGAGTATGAATGAGATTTAGGAAGTCGTTCCAAATCACATTCAAGGTAATCATATAAGCACACGAATCACATTGGATAGTAGACATGAATAAACTATCAAACCAAACAATGTGGTCAAGAGTATTGTATTAGAGAAAGACCGTATTGCATTTGTAATCCTAAACTGAATAGGTTCTCCTAACCATGATATGCTGCTAGGTGTCACTCATGGTTTGTGGAAGCCCTAAACGTGTATAATCACTAAAGGAAGAATTGAAAGTAAGTTTCAATTCACAATCGATTTGAAATGGTTTTAATCACCCACTGCCTCGCTAAAAGGAACCTAATGGATCGTACACCGAGTAAGGTAGAGATTGAAGAAAAATCGGAGATGAGTAAGAATAATTAAATGGTTTAATTATTTATGGCAAGGATTAATTAATATGTTAATTAATCAAACGAATAAGTTCGTTAAAGACCTTGGGATAGTTTTTGGACCTTAAGGCCCAATGGGCTTCGAACGTCAAGTCCATTGACTTAAGTTGTATGACAACTTAATGAATAATGATTCACAAAGGCCTAAATAGCCCAATGAATCCCTATGGCCGGCCATTTAGAGATGGAGTGGGTTTTGGACTTATTTACAAGTTTGCCACTCCAATGAATTAAGGTATAAATATGACTTTATAGCCAAAATTCATTAAGGGTTTCTTTTGGAGAAAATTGGAGATAACATGTCTCTCCCTTTCTCTCTAAAGAGGCCGGCCCCCTTGGAGGGATTAGCTAGTAATCTTTCTCCTCCAAGGTCACTCATTTCTTCATCAATCTTACCTTGGTGTGGAGACTTAGAGGTTCTCAATTTTGGGAACTTGGAGAACCATTTCATCCATCCAAATCCATAGATCTAAGATGCAAGGAATGAAGGCCCTCTCTTTAGGTGATTAGCCTTTGCTTATGCAAAGAGGAATCTACAAAGGTATAATTTCTCAACTCACTTTGATTTGATTTGATTTGATTTGATTTGATTTGATTTTAGTGGCTTTGAATTTCATGGTTAATGTTTTGTTTTTAAGTGCATGCAAGCATGATTCCGCCTTTAATTGTTAATTGCATGCTTATAGATGTTGCTTAAATGAACATGTTTTTCACAAAACTTCCTTCACGAGCTTACATGGATGAGATTGTCTCGACGTTACTTTAGAAAGTCTCAACAATCGCGAAAGACAACTTTCGATCCTTCCACTCCTTCTGTAAGAAGGTGCCTTCCTCTACTCCTCCTGCTTCGAGGGCAGCTGGGTTGAGAGAAGTCTCATGTTGGTCACCATTTTGATGAGTAGCTCGCTCCTCAGCAGGAATACCCATGTCAAGGGCAAATGACCCTCCGTGTTGGGGGAGCACCCAATTGATGGTTGACTTCCACAGGGGTGATGAGCTCATGTGTTTTAGTATATCTAGCCTCGTGGAGCATCTCGAAGGCCTTCTCATACTACTTTTGGAGATCTCATTCTTCATCGTTATCTTGTTGTTCTGAGCTTCCAGCTCATCGACTTTAGCCTAAAAAGTAAACTTCTTTTGTTCCTTCCTTCGTTGCTTCGCACCAGGTGCAAAAGAGGTGTCATTCTGTGTGATGTGGCTTCCTTCGCTCCGCATGTTGGAAAGGGATGCCTGATCAAAAGAGAGTGTACGAATGGTGGAAACCAGCTTAACAAAGCTGAAGAGAATGGGAATAAGTGTCGTTCCCACAGACGATGCCAAATGTTGATGCACAAAATTAGTGAGGACTTTGGTACAACAGAAAGTGTTAGGTTTGTGACCTTCATTAGATTGCTCCTGTCACTAGTGTGGATAAGTATGTAAATGGATAGAGACAGGGAAGCAAACACAAGATGTACGTGGTTCACCCAGATTGGCTACGTCCACGGAGTAAAGGAATTCTCATTAATTGTGAAAGGTTTACACAAGTACATAGGTTCAAGCTCTCCTTTAGTGAGTACTAGTGAATGATTTAGTACAAATGACATTCGGAAATATTGTGAAAGAATGATCTCTATTTATAAAAGAGAGATTCTAGTTTCATTATGACATTGACACGTGTCGTGTTGTGATTGGCTTCTGATGTTAACACGTGTGCGCTATGATTGGCTTCTGATGTCGACACGTGTTGCGCTGTGATTGGCCTCCTGGTTTGAGGGAAACTCATCTGGGTCCTTGACGGTATAACGTTGATCAGTGCTCAGTAGTTTCGAGATTGGTCAAGTATGGTACAAACACATACTTTCTTAAATTTGATACTCGCGTCACCCATTGTGCCGACGACTTCATCAACTATTCTACCTTATCTCCTGAAGATCTAATGCAATGGTTTGTTAAGTATTTACACACTCATTTGGGAGTGTTGCAGTCATATTTAGAATAGGAATGTGATTGTGTAAATCCTAGTGAATCTAGGAATATCTCTTATATTCCTATTAGGAGTTGATTACCTATTAAGAGTTGTAATCCTAAATGGGTAAGGATTTTACCTATAAGCACAATGGGGGTGAAACAACACACACCTCACAATTAAATCTCTCTCTTCTCTCTCTCACTACTGTCGGCCTCCCCCTCTCTATTCCCCTAGAATAGCTCAGTTAAATAGGCCTACAACATAATTTTTATTATAAAAATTATGTAACTTACTTGTAATTCATTAATATATTAATGCTAGGGATTTTGATCAAAATCTAAAAACTGATACGGTCTTAGTCAATGAACATGAGAAACTAGGGACCGGATACTAATTTGTCCTAAATAAATACATAATTGCATACAAGGCCAATTTTAGAGGCATTTTGCTTCTAACAGCAAGTCCCCCGTTTTAGGAGGACAAGGACAAGAGTAATAAAATTGTCCTTACTATTTACTTTACACTGTAATTGTTCTTATACAAGTTTCATGAAAATAAAACGATTGTTTAATTTCAATAATATATTTCAAATACAAGGAATGAAGACCCTCCGAGCTTGGGATATAAAAAAATGCCATTGCAAGGAGACTTTCATAGACCCTCATTATCACTAGACCGTAATACTAAGTGACGCTTTGGAATTTCTTTTTAATCTTTACACTTATCATTAATCATAACTCATCTAAAGTCCTCAAGGCTTCTTTCTCCCCTTTCCTCTTTGCCTCCGCAAAAAAACTGATGAATAAAACTTCACAGTTCTCCTCTTTGCTTGAAAACACCTATGCCACCACGTTGTAGTGGAAACTCAACAGCACTCCTTCGATTTTGACTTTCTCCTTTCTACTTTTCACTTTCTCTTCTTCCATTCTTACCTCGCCTTGGAGCCCGAGGATGATCGATGACAACTCCAACTTTCACATCTACTGTAGCTGACTTCCAATCAAAGCGCAGCGGTAGTCGATGACAATTTATATTGTCCTTCTCCGACATAAAGGAGGATTAGAATGAAAAATAAAGAGGGAGAAGGAGATAGAAAGACAAAGGATTGAGGGGAAGGCAAAGATGGGTGGGGGTTAGGGCCAAAGTCGGAGACTCTGGGAGAAAATATGGGTTTAATTTTTTAATTAACTTTTTTTTTGTTTTTATTTTAATTTATTTTTCAGAAAATTTAGGAATTATTCCTCATTTCTTTCTTTTTCTTTCAGTAAACTTTTTATCATAGAAGGGCATATATATATTGTAAAATAAAACAATAAAAGTATTCTAAAATTTCAAAGTCAAAAAACGGCCGCGCATATATGGAAGTTCAAATAGTAAAGATTAATAAAGTAATAAAAAATAAAAATGATGTGAGAAAAGTAATTTAAAGTGTGCAAATATCACAATTCAAAAAAAAAATTACATATATTTATTTATTTTTTTTGATATTTTTTATTCTTAAAATAATCTTAATCATTAAATTTCAAAATGATTTTTGTTTTCAAATTGCGCCACATGCCAGTTGCAGAATTTGCAAATTGCCAAACGGCTCATCTAGGAGGAAAAAGGGCACATGGCTTTGACCTAATTGCCCCCTTTTTTTTTATTTGCATGGATAGGCCACCTTTTTTTTTTTTTTTTTGGTCAATAGGATAGGCCACCTTTTTTGGGGCCGAAGGCAATTTAACTCAATTGTCTTGATAAGTGAACCGAAAACCCTATTAACAAAACAAACGGTTCGGAAAGAAGAAAAATTAATAAAAATCGAACTCAAAATTTTGATTTTTGTCGGTTTGGTAAAGGGACGTCACTTTTTTATGCCCTTTTCTAAGCCCAATTTGCATCATTTTAATTTTTTATGGCCGAGTCCATCAACAAAATTTTACAACCTTACTAGACCCAATTTTTATGGATAATTAGATTGGCATCATTTGAAGAGTTCCTTCGCGTTTCTAAGGTGCGGAACGCACTTTGCAGACCTTACATGCGGACCGACTATGGTCCGTTGGATCTAATCTAAACGGCCGGAAACAAATCAAACATGACAAACTTAGGATGAAATCAAATTAACTGTGCGGAAGTGGTATGAGTACATGTATTTTGGTTCACTAATGGTCAGAGAACATCTTTAAAATTAAATGTGGGAGTGATACATGTCTGTGTACACTAGTATTGTCTCACTATCAATATTAGCCGTGTGCTTCTGGAAGGAACAAACTGACAAGATTGCAGCACAGCAAGCACAACTTTTCATAGGTCTTTATAAACACATACAAATGCTAAACCGTCAAAACTCAACCTATGAAATGTGATTGAATACAAAATGAAATATGTCTGGCTTCCTAATGTTAAAGAAAAATGTGACTGAATTGAACGGAAAAATAGGAACTCACTAGTTGTGAACTGACTCTATGACAACTTTACACAATTATTCACAAACAATTATAAACCTACTATAGACCGTCATTTGTTCGTCAATTCCATCAAGTTTTTGTTAGTGTGGCATTTAATGACTTCTACATGATTTCCTATAAGAATAAGCCAAGTTTGGCCAATTAGTAATACGGTTTAGTAGTATTCCTTTTCACTTGTGAGTGAGAGTGAGGGATCTTAGGTTCAATTCTACCCAAAGGCGAATTTGAACCATATTATTGCTAGCTCATTGTGAGACTAAGCTCATCTCCCTTCCCTTAGTGTAGATAATATCGTTTGTCAAAAAAAAAAAAGTCAAGTTTAAATGAGACAAAACACTTACTTTGTCCACAACATGTTCGAAATCCCAATAGGAGAAATTCACTTCTTCAAATCTCCACTAGAAACAAACTCCTACAACCATGGGAAGCTTAGTTTATGTGAAAGAGAATGCTAATGTGAAAAGGCCTTACTAAAAACATCATCAATCTAATTCTTTAAGACAATAGATCAAGCCAATTTTCTAATATCATTTCCATTTTCCTTGGTGATTGATGAAAATTGAAGGATTTCGCTGTAAAAATAAATAACGTGCAAGCTTTAAGCCTCATTCAACCCATTGGCAAGGTTCTGACTTTTGAGAAAGGCTCCACAACCTTAAAAAATAAACTCCCTTCATTTTGCAATTTGAATATCTTTGTACATTTGATATTTTAAAGTAATGTACTAATGTTTTTTCATTAGGTTCTTATTTTGAAATATATAATACTTAAAAGGAAAATGTATTTTATATTTTGAAGTAATATTTATGTGACAATGTGGCTTGTAGATACTAATTTAGTATGACGTTTTTATTTGATTATTTGTTGAAGTAAATATATTTTCTTTAACAGAAAACAGGTCATATTACCCATTAATTTAACGGGTAGAGTTTGAGCTAGATTATATTACCCGTTTATATTAACAACTTTGACAAGACACGATCCATTAAAATATCGAATATATCACAAAAACGACACAAACACGACACCATCGCCATGTCTACTCATTTCATAATTTTGCACTAGACACTAATTATCATGATATGTACTTTGAGAGCCATAGTTGGCACCATACTACATTCATCAACAGTAACTAGAAATTCTTTAAAAAGCACAAGAGGCACTGATTAATGATAAATCTAATATAATTAGCAACCCATATGAAATTTTCTATGGATTTATTTTTGTTCTTGAGACCCCTTTGCAGCAGAAAGCTGCTTCTTAAGGCTGAGGACCTCAACAATTTTTGAAGCTAACAGGTCCTTTAGCTTGACAGTAGCCTCCTCATACTTCCTGTTCATGTGGTCGGACTCGTCCAAAGAGTCCTTGCATCTACTTCTGAAGGCATCTAACTTTGCCTGTGCCCCTCGAAGCCTGATTCGAAGCTTTGCCTTGTCTGCGCTGTTTTCGACTTGATCCTGTTCAAAGTACAGTAGGCCAAATTAAGGACTCATCAAAGAAAGATAATATTACTTCTTTTCTTGAAAGGAAACAACTTCTGATGACGGTTTTCGATAAGAGAACTGTTATTAACACTCTAAGAATCTCATTTTACGCTCCTCACAAATGCATTTTTCTTTCTAATTATACGAAGTTTGGAGTGCAAGATGGGATTTTTGGAGTGTCAATAACAATTCTCTTTTGACAACTCCACATGAAAAATTACTACTACATTTTTATTTTTTTTTAATTTAAGGTTACATATTTTTTACAATCCCTGTGTTGAGACCGCACTTTTAATATGGCCATAATGAAAATTTGTGGTAAACGTCGTTAGGTATTAAGGTCCAAATCAAAATTCTGTTCATCTTCTGTTAAAAATGGGGTTTAAAATCATCAATTCAAACGATGATGCAACTCAGAAGCCTCAAGCATAAGAGTTCGAGTAGGTCATGGGCTGGCTATAGAATTCGCGACTTGCTAATTTTTGAAATTAGAATTTCACAAATTGTGAGGCTTGAGCCCTGATCATTTAAAGTGGTTTTGGGAAAAATGTTTGAGACCAATCCTTAATAAAAATGCAAGTGAAACTTGGAAAATCTATTGTAGTGCTTTTGGAACCCAAAAACATTTTCGCAAAATCACTTTCAGTCATTTTAACAGCGCTTCCAAACGAGCACCCTAATCATGGTTGGCAATGGGTTTTGCAAAGATGAGGAATATTGAAGAAGGTTTAAAGATACAACCACAAGATGGTTGACAAGTTTATGCACAAGAGTATGATCAAATAGAAGAGAGTCAACAGAGTAAGAGGTTTTGGGATGATGTTATTTGGCTACATTATACACGACAATTAGTACATGCTGCCATTATCAAAGGGATTCACCATTCAGCGGAGGTTAGATCAAGCATGCCATTTACTTTAGGAACGAGTAGATGCTGGGGTCTTTCCATATCTCTACACATGTGAATAATGCTGCTGTAAATTAGGTTTGAAGAAGGAAGCATATGAACTTGCAACTGGTACAGATATGTGATTAATCCCAACTGCCGTCAAACTTGAAGTCCTCGGACTCTCTAGTATACGAACAACCATCCCCAACTCGTACATCATATGAACTTATTTGTTTGAAAACGATGATTTTAACCCCTTTACCAACGGAAGACTAACAGAATTTTGATTTGGACCTTAATTGTTAACAAGGTTCACCACAGGTGTTTAATTAACAACCCTTTCATCACAGAGTCGCCTTAAAATTGGGATCTCACGATTCTCACCACAGGGACCACGAAAAAAGAGATTTCTTGACATCATTTGGAGTGAATGGATTTTAATATCTAAACCGTTAACCAGACCCAATTGTTGAAACTGCAGATGTAAACTTTTGTTTATGTTTATGACTACAAATATGAGAACTTGAAACTTTGCCTCTAACAACTGCTATTAAGTTCATCATTATATGGGACGGCTCTCAAACAATTAGGTGCCGATGAGAAAAAAGAACATTCAGTCACCTACCAAGGCATTGTAATGTTTATTGAGACTTTCTTCTTCAATTGCAAGTTTCTGCTGCTCTTGGATCTGAGTCACTAGTTTATCCCTTTCCACTGTCACAACACGGAGCTGGTTGTTGAGACTCTGCAGACAAAAACCAATGAATCAAACAAACTGAATAAATTTTCAAGAATATATTATAGTTCTCCCTTGCTACTACTATACTTTTTTTCCTGAACATTATGTAGTGATTCATAAGGAACAGAAACGGAGATATTACCTGGCTGTCATTTGAAAGTTCCGGTAACTCTTTTAGTCGAATCAACAAGCCTTCTCTTTCTTTACTCAGACATCTAAGCTCCTTCTGAAGCACATTCACCTCCTCACAATCATGAATTCCGCATGTCTCCAAGTTTGAAATTAAAACTGGTGCATACCAAACACTGATAAATGTGTATTAACCAAACAATATTTTGAGATAAAACAAATAACTCACTCTTGGGACTGTTTGCTCAGAAAATGATATGTATTATCGTCATTATTCAGTTGATCAATCCCAAAAGACTTCTCCACACTGCAACAGAAGCATAACAAAATATAATGTTTTGGGCTTCTAATACATGGAGTGCAAGTTCAGTGCAAATGGAGGCCCAAATGAGTTAAGGGTGAGGATCGGAGATCAAAAAGTACCAAAGAGCGACCGCTTTCGCTACCTATGATCTATCTTGCAAAAGAACGGAGAATTAGATGGCGACCGCTTTCGCTACCTATGATCTATCTTGAAAAAGAACGGAGAATTAGATGGAGACCTCAACCATAGAATACAAGCTGGATGGATGAAGTGCAAGAGTGCATCCGTCATGTTGTATAACCGCCGTATGCCACTAAAGCTCAAGGGAAAATTTTATAGGACGGCAATAAGGCCGGCGATGTTGTATGGCACGGAATGTTGGGCGGTGATGCATCAACACGTACATAAAATGGGTGTAGCGGAGATGAGAATGCTTCATTGGATGTGTGGGCACACGAGAAAAGATAAGATTAGGAATGAGGATATCCGAGATAAAGTAAAAGTAGCCGAAATTGAAGGAAAGATGAAAGAAAATCAGTTACAGTGGTTTGGACATTTGCAAAGAAGGCCTACTGACGCTCCGGTTAGAAGATGTGACTACGGGACAGAGGTCCAGGGCCGAAGGGGTAGAGGAAGACCTAGGAAAACTTTGGAAGAGACTCTAAGAAAAGACTTAGCATACTTGGATCTAACGGAGGACATAACACAAAACCGAGCGCAATGGCGTTCTAGGATTCATATAGCGACCCCACTTAGTGGGAAAAGGCTTTGTTGTTGTTGGTCTTCTAATACATCATGTTGAGAATATCGCGTTTAAGAATGGGAAAAACAAGAACAAACTCCGGAAATCGAAAAACAAATAACCAAATAAATAACACCAAGAATTCACGTGGTTCGGCAATATGTGCCTACGTCCACGGGATAGCAACAACAATCTTTCACTATATCAATAATGAGTACAATCAATAATCTTGCCAAATCTCTAGAACTAGGACTAGACGAAAAACCTAAAAGAACAAGAACAAGAAATACACTATCTCTTTTCTTTTCTCTCGCACACACTTTACAATATTCTCACACTCTAATCCCTTGAGTGGTATACAATTTATTGTTTTGCTCCATCCTCAAAACTAGTACAATAGCCCCTTTATATAGACATAATAAAGGTCTTCTTCAATAGGGATTATTAATCCTAATTGGAATCTAGTTATGAATCCTACTCCAATTGAGAAACTAACTCCAATTGGGTAAACAACTCCAATTGGGAAAACAACTCCAATTGGGAAAACAACTCCAATTGGGAAAACAATTTAATCCTCTAAGACTATTAATTCCCAATAGACTTAGGACAACTAATCATAAAGGTAAAGGTCGTACCCAGTGCACAAGGCTCCCGCTTTACGCAGGGTCTGGGAGAGGTGAATGTCGGCTAGCCTTACCCCCATTTATGGAGAGGCTGCTCCCAAGTCTCGAACCCGAGACCTACCGCTCATGGGCGAAGGCACTTGCCATCGCACCAAGTGCGACCTCTACTTAGGACAACTAATCATGGGCTGGAAAAAACCCAACAATCTCCCCCTCCAGACCATGAGGAAGGTATACCATAATAGGATTGCTTCTCTTGACCAAACTCCCATTGATCGAACTTTTCATGACCAGACTCACCCTGATCGAATTACCCATAACCAAGCGCCCCCTGATCGAACTACTCATTAACCAAGACCCTCTTGATTAGATTTCTCTTGACCAGGCTCCCCCTGATCGCAACACCCATCGTCATTGGCAAAGGCAATTATAGACTTCTTTGCCAGAAAATCATCAATCATCTGCATTAAAGAAGCTCTTCATCGTAAGTCACAACACCTGCAATATTGTTCCCATCCTTTTGTTCCTTTTTCCATTTACGACAATGCTTCTTCATGTGACCCTTTTTCCCACAATAGTGGCAGTCGCCATTGAATCTCGTCTCACCAGAAATCTTGCCTCTTTTCTCTGTGACAAAGAGTTGTCCATCACCTGCACCTGAAGCTTTTCTCCTTGTTTCTTCTTTAAACATGCTATCCTTAACAGCATCCATAGATAGTACGCCATTAGAAGCCGAATTGCTTACAGTTACGACAAAGGTTTCCCAACTATCTGGCAAGGATCCTAGCAATAAAAGTGCTAGCAGCTCTTCTTCAATATTCAAACCCATAGTGGCTACCTAATTGATCACGTTCTGAAAGTTGTTCAAGTGCTCGGTTACACTAACATCTTCTGCATACTTCATGTTGACAAGCTCTTTGATAAGGAATGCTTTCTTGGCAACGGTCTTCTTCTCAAAGAGGGATTCTAACTTCTTCCAAAGAGCTTGTGCATCAGTTTCTTTAGACACATGGTGATAGATGCTCTCATCCACCCATTGTCTAATCGTACCAATAGTTTTACGATTCATCTTGGTCCAATTGGCATCAGACATATTTTCTGGCTTGCTATTAATACCTTCAATTGGCTCATGGAGATCTTTACAATAAAGCATGTCCTCCATTCTTGATTTCCACGTAACCCAGTTGGAGCGGGTGAGTTTCATCATAATTGCACCCTCCATTCTAAATGGATATCAACCAAACCTGGCTCTAATACCACTTGTTGAGAATGTCGCATTTAAAAATGGGAAAAAACAAGAACAAACTCCGGAAATCGAAAAACAAATAACCAAGATAAATAACACCAAGAATTTATGTGGTTCAGCAATATGTGCCTACGTCCACGGGACAGCAACAACAATCTTTCACTATATCAATAATGAATACAACCAATAATCTTGCCAAATCTCTAGAACTAGGACTTGACGAAAAACCTGAAAGAACAAGAACAAGAAATACACTATCTCTTTTCTTTTCTCTCGCACACACTTTACAATATTCTCTCACTCTAATCCCTTGAGAGATATACAATTTATTGTTTTGTTCCCTCCTCAAAACTAGTACAATAGCCCCGTTATATAGACATAATAAAGGTCTTCTTCAATAGGGATTATTAATCCTAATTGGAATCTAGTTATGAATCCTACTCCAATTGAGAAACTAACTCCAATTGGGTAAACAACTCCAATTGGAAAAACAACTCCAATTGGGAAAACAATTTTATCCTCTAGACTATTAATTCCCAATAGACGTGGGACAACTAATCATGGGCTGGAAAAAAACCCAACACATCCAGACAAAAGTATTACAAATCTATGACATTCAGATTCAAGACGTGCTAATACATCCAGCAAAAAAGAAAGAGTAATTTTATATTTACATGTTAACATATGACATTGTCCAGACTCCAAACAAACGTATTACAAATCTATCCAGAATCCAGACAAACGGATTACAAATCTATCCCATCTTTGGACCTTTTAACATTTTCTGAAGGTTGAAAATCACAGAAGAGCGTAAATATTTTGGCAAGCAGAAACTTTGTCCTAAACCTGCCGGATAAATGGAATAACAAACCTTAAAGGGGAACATGAGTTTCAAGGGAATAGGGCAACAACCTATATCAAGGTAACAACACCCAACCCCAACAGAGCAGCAGAAGAAACCAGCAGATAATAAAGTGCGTGTACTAGTTTCTGAAAGTTGAGGCATACAATTCACAATGTATAGATTAGAAGACGTTTGAGGCATACAATTCACAATGTATAGATTAGAAGACGTATACTATCTTTATCTTCTATTAGATTTAGAAGGGTGAGCTGAAACTTAAAAATATAAAAAGAAGAGTTTGCTGAACCGCTCAAGGATTGAAGTAGGTTTGCTGAAAAAGGACCATGGACATTTGTGACAAATTTCGACAAAAAAAAAAACACATTTGTGACAAAGACTAGACAATGACCAAGATGGTGAGAAACGGTGGCAAAGCCACAATTTTGTCACCAAACTTCAGTCAAGCAGTTCAGTTCAAGCATTGAGAGCTGCTAAAACACTAGACGTTTAGAGAGGGAGAGAGAGGGAGAGAGAGAGATTGCCACCAAAAGTACCCAAGACCAAATAATATTTAAGAAGACGCAAGTGAAGTGGAGAAAAATGGGGGGAAAGAAAACTGAAACAAACCTGAATGTCTTCTGCCCAGCTGTTTCCTCGCAACAAGTTAATCTTTCCATAAGGAACTTGCATTCTTGTCTACAAGACTCCAACTCATTCCTCACCTAACAGTTTAACATAATCATCACAACCAATAATCAAGTAAGAAATAATGCGGGTTTTGAACATTCTATATCACAGTTATATGCATCTGCAACAAGAAGAGACCAATCACAATAGTTGCGAATACTTGGACCATATGGTCAAAATATCGTTCCTAATAACCAAATGGGAGAAAGAAAATTGATATGTTTAAACAAGCAATTTAGATAAAAAGATATCTTTTGCGTTACCACAACCAAAGCTTCAACGAAGGAGTTCAGCAGGAGAGAATCAAACTGAGGGTAATCCAATAAGGTCAATTCTATGGGTGGAGAGAACAGTGAAACGTAATGGCCAAATTTACTCAATTCTCTCTCGAATTCAAAGTTTTGGGTAGAGACCATATTGAAGACTAGCAAGCAAACTCTTCAGAGTATAGACAAGAGAGGAGATGAGCACCACCTCTGACTGTGCAATCATTTTATTTCTCGTTCGGCAGATGCTTTCTCACCCTGCAAATAGGCGAATATGTTGTTGAAAGTGAAAGCCTGTGATTTAATGATATCAAGACCAGAGCCAAAGGCACATAGTATCAAACCTCTAGTTTGGTTTTCTCTTGTATGGCATTCTTCAGCTTAAACTCTGTCTCTTTCAACTTCATTCTTGTTTTTTCAACATCTCTGTGCAGATTTTCCTTTTCCTTGGCCAAAGAACAGGATGATAAACCTGATATTTCTTTTTCAAGAACTTGTATATGAGAAATATATTCTCCCTTTTCCAAATCTTGGTGTTCCAAAAGTTCCTGAAATAATAATCAGAGAAGAAGACTTACTAGCACTGATACTAAAGATACTAATAATGGTAAGAATATTGCTTTTAAAAAATGAAATCGTAATTAATGCCAACATAAAAGCTTACCCTGAAAGAGTTCTCGGAATTTTGAGTCTGCAGTTTCAGTTCTTCTATCTGGTTCGGAAGATCAACTGATTGATGGTATAAAAGGCACTGCATACCAAATATTAATACAGTTTTTAAATGTGGTCCGGAAATAAAAGATTTCAGGATCTCTCACATAAGTAAAGTTATGAGCTAACCTTTTCATTCTCAAGGTCACTGATAATTGTTTTTTATTTCAAAGAAAAATCGCACATTAAAGTCTTGAAATCCTGCGTTACAATGAAATCAGGCCATATGATGGTCAGAAAGAATTCTAGTGTTCATGGAATAAAGACCACAGCAGCTTCAGAAATTAAATCAATATAAACTCATAGATAACATCTTAAGACATCTACAAACTATTTCTTTTGAGAGTATTAGAATATAAGAAATGTCATTATAAGATGATGTTTCAAAAATACTCACTAGGAATGTATCGAATAGCACAGAGAAACTCTTGGAGACCTCATCCAAAACTGAAGATGCACATTCAATGGCTATTTTTGAGCTTCGAACTTCCAACATTAATTCTTGGACCTCCTTTGCAAGCTTGATCACAAAGTCACAACTTCCATCCTAGATGAAGCTATTGAAAGTTAGCTGCATATACTTCAAAAGAGAACATGTATATTCAACCAAACGCCATAGTATGAACACCACAAAAGATTTGAGTAAAGGTCGTACCCAGTGCACAAGGCTCCCGCTTTACGCAGGGTCTGGGAGAGGTGAATGTCGGCTAGCCTTACCCCCATTTATGGAGAGGCTGCTCCCAAGTCTCGAACCCGAGACCTACCGCTCATGGGCGAAGGCACTTGCCATCGCACCAAGTGAGACCTCTACAAAAGATTTGAATAATAGTAATGCTCGTCAAAGAGATTAACACAAAAGAAGGAGATCATACATCAACTTTTGTTACAGATTCGTTCCAAGTATGTTGATCACGAGCTACCTTGGCCTCCTCATGTGCAACTTGAAGCTCTTCATAGAGCTATGTACATTTAAAAATACATGCCAATTTTAAAATTATGAGACATAAAGAACATCTTAATAACAGATTTAAACAATTAAAACAAAGAAATGAGCTCTCAGAATCTTTCTAACCGAGAAACCATACAACAGGAAGTGGGCAGGCTTGTGCATACATAAACGGTAACTTAAAACAGATACACCAATTTGACTTCATGTGTAATACCCTGTGCTGAAAGCTCAAAAGGTTTGATTATTTTTAAAGGCTAAGTTTTTGAAACAGGCTCTTGTGAGTCCGACAAGAGAGAACGTACAAGGCACTTTTACCTAAAATACTTTCAATATATAGTCCTTCAACTGTAGCTAGTCCATCTTGACACACGCAGGCGCATAGAGGTATGTAGTATATACACATATGGAGGCATATTAACTGGTGGCGAGAGAGAGAGAGAGATTACAAAGCTACTTTAAGTACTTTACTTAAAATAAACTGAATATGAAATTTTTTCTAAAGAAACTGAATCCCACATTTAAGAAACATGTATTGTGAACGACTTTTTTTTCTTCATTTGTTATTACAGGTCGGTGGTGATGATAAGCTTGAAGCTTAAGTTTGCAGCAGATTAGCACTAAAACTATATATAAAAAAATACAACAACAACAACAACAACAACAAAGCCTTTTCCCACTAAGTGGGGTCGGCTATATGAATCCTAGAACGCCATTGCGCTCGGTTTTGTGTCATGTCCTCCGTTAGATCCAAGTACTCTAAGTCTTTTCTTAGGGTCTCTTCCAAAGTTTTCCTAGGTCTTCCTCTACCCCTTCAGCCCTGAACCTCGGTCCCATGGTCACATCTTCGAACCGGAGCGTCAGTAGGCCTTCTTTGCACATGTCCAAACCACCGTAACCGATTTTCTCTCCTCTTTCCTTCAATTTCGGCTACTCCTACTTTACCTCGGATATCCTCATTCCTAATCTTATCCTTTCTCGTGTGCCCACACATCCAACGAAGCATCCTCATCTCCACTACATCTACGTGTTGATGCTTCACCGCCCAACATTCTATGCCATACAGCATTGCCGGCCTTATTGCCGTCCTATAAAATTTTCCCTTGAGCTTCAGTGGCCTACGACAGTCACACAACACGCCGGATGCACTCTTCCACTTCATCCATCCAGCTTGTATTCTATGGGTGAGATCTCCATCAAATTCTCCGTTCTTTTGCAAGATAGATCCTAGGTAGCGAAAACGGTCGCTCTTTGGTATTTCCTGATCTCCGATCCTCACCCCTAACTCATTTTGGCCTCCGTTTGCACTGAACTTGCACTCCATATATTCTGTCTTTGATCGGCTTAGGCGAAGACCTTTAGATTCCAACACTTCTCTCCAAAGGTTAAGCTTCGCGTTTACCCCTTCCTGCGTTTCATCTATCAACACTATAT
This sequence comes from Malus domestica, assembly GCF_042453785.1. Classification (NCBI taxonomy): domain Eukaryota; kingdom Viridiplantae; phylum Streptophyta; class Magnoliopsida; order Rosales; family Rosaceae; genus Malus; species Malus domestica. Next base: position 11,505,689 of record NC_091672.1, read on the forward strand.
CGTTTGCGAAAAACATACACCAAAGAATATCATCTTAAATACTAAGTTTGTGATCTTCGCTAGATTGCTCCGGTCATTAGTGTGGATAAGTATGTAAATGGATAGAGACAGGAAGCAAACACAAGATGTACGTGGTTCACCCAGATTGGCTACGTCCACGGAGTAAAGGAGTTCTCATTAATTGTGAAGGGTTTACACAGTATATAGGTTCAAGCTCTCCTTTAGTGAGTACAAGTGAATGATTTAGTACAAATGACATTAGGAAATATTATGGAAGAATGATCTCGTAATCACGAAACTTTTAAGTACCGAAGTGTGGTATCGTCTTCACTTGCCTTATCTGTCTCATAGGTAGATGTGGCATTTTCTTTGGAAGTACTCTTCCTCCCTCCAGGGGTGGTATCTTTAACTGGTGGAGATGCACAAGGTAATGTATCAATTTCACTTGACGCTTACTTGTAGTTTCAGGCTTGGTCAAGCGCGATACAAACCATGTAGTAGGAGTCCCCCAAGTCGCCGAGCTAGGGGATCTGCTGAAAGAGGTGACAGACAAGGTAAGCAATCAGAACTCCAAGCAATCAGTCCCAGATCAGAAGTTTGATTTCGAGTTCCGGCTGATTGTTATCCTTCTCCTTATCTTGCAGGTAGCATGAAGGATAAAGAGAAGAAAAGGAGAAAAGGTGATATGAGATACTTTTGCTTTTGAAGAAGTAACTTTCCACAGGCTTATTCTTGAACTGGGCTGGAGGGTTTTCTTATTTCCGCCAGAGTATAAGGCCGACTGAAGAATTTGAGGGTCAAAACAAGTCCATCAAATCTAGAGTACGTTCAACCCTGCTGATATGGGATACTTTTGCTGTTGACAAAGTAGTAGATGTATCGGCACGTGTTCTGTTGCGCTTGTCTCCACATGCTTCCTTGTATCCTTCTCACTTGCCCTATTTGTTCCTCAGGCAGATGTGGTATCTTCTCGGGAAGCATAAGATGTTGAAGATGAGTACTCGAGAGCAATGGGGTTCCAGGCAGTCAGTTCCGGACTGGAAGCTTGATTCCAAGTGCTGACTGATTGCTCTCTTTCTCCTTGTCTTGCAGGTAAGAACAAGGCCAAAGGAAAAGACAGGGAAAAAGCATGATATGGGATACTCTTGCTTTTAACCCTGATGATATGAGATATTCTTGCTCTGGTGTAGCTTGTTTGCAGAGGTATTCTCGGGGGGAAAGAAAGCTGAGTATTTCGAGATGCTTCGTTGGGAGTGCCCTCTCAGATATGAGGAAGGGTTGAGCATTTTTGCAGGTCTGCCTGTCCGTTGAGGATGGAGGTCGACATATATAGGAGTCTCCCTAACAAGAAGGAGTAATACTATTCTTTTACCCTGCTTGGTCATAGCACGATAGTGGGAGCTGCCAGCTTCACGTGTTTTAACTCTGTCAGAGCACTTTGAAAAAGTGGTCTGTGGTATCTAAAAAACTAATGTTACGTGTGAAGATTACAGACAAGCTTTATCCAAGGAGATCTGGCTCTCGAAGTTGAGAAAGCGGTGTGAGGATTACAAACAAGCTTTATCTAAGGGGCTCTCGAAGTTGAGAAAGCGGTGCCTTTTCGGTTTTCGAACAAGCAATCCTGTCGGGGATCTGTCTCTCGAGATTCGGAGAACGGTGCCTCTTCGATTTTTGAGAAAGCAATCCTGCTAGAAGTCTGGCTCTCGAGATTCGGAGAGCGGTGTCTCGTCGCTTTTTGAGAAAGTAATCATGTTGGGAGTCTGGCTCTCGAGATTCGGAGGACGGTGCCTCTTCGATCTTGAAGCAAGCAATCTTGTTGGGAGTGTTTTCTCGAATGTGAGTAAAGGTTAGGCCTGTTTGCTAGTCTACCTTGCCACGGAGCACAGAGGTTGACCCACAGGGACTTTCCAATTATCCAGCAGTAGTCCTGTTCCTTTACCCTTGTGGATAATAATATGGTAGCTAGACCTTCAAAATTTATGTGTCTAAACTTTGTTAGTGCTGTTTCTTTGCTATTCTTTTACCCTTCTTGGTCATAGCGATGTAATGGGAGCTGCAAGCTTCACGTGTCTAAACTTTGTCAGAGATTTTTGGCAAAGTTATCTGTGGTACCCGTGAGTTGATGTTGCGTGTGGAAAGTGAATGATTGAACAGTAACATTCACGTGCTTTCTACTTCACTAGAAATCTTCGACAGAATGCCCGTAATTTCCGCAAAGTTGAGTGTGCATGTGACAGGTGTTGACAAAGCTGAAAAAGCAGGTGCCTCTTCGATTTCTGAGATCGGCCCTCATGGTCTCTGAGCAGCCCAGCTTTTGAGAAAGCAAGCACCTCTTCGATTTCTACGATCGACCTTCGTGGTCTTTGAGCAGCCCAGCTTTTGAGAAAGCAAACGCCTCTTCGATTCCTGAGATCGGCCCTCGTGGTCTCTGAGCAGCCCAGCTTTTGAGAAAGCAAACGCCTTTTCGATTTCTGAGCAGGCGCCTTTTCGATTTCTGAGCAGGCGCCTCTTCGATTTCTGAAGCTCCATCGAGTGCAGATTTTTATAGAGGCTGGTATTAAGTTCCAAAGCACACTTGAATCTCCACCAGTAGAAGCTCCCTTCTTGCATTTCTAAGATCTTGATTTGTCCGACCTCTTTTCTCTTCAACACCTTTGAAAATGTCTGGCCCCTCCGACCGTCGTTTTGACTGGAACCTTGTTGAAGAGGCAGCCACGCCTTCTCCAGACAACATATGGCGCCCATCCTTCTTATCCCCTACTGGTCCTCTTACCGTTGGGGATTCCGTGATGAAGAATGATATGACCGCTGCGGTGGTGGCCAAGAACCTTCTCACTCCCAAAGATAACAGACTACTTTCCAAACGGTCTGATGGGTTGGCTGTTAAGGATTCTCTGGCTCTCAGTGTTCAGTGTGCAGGTTCTGTGTCTAATATGGCCCAACGCCTATTTGCTCGAACCCGCCAAGTTGAATCATTGGCGGCTGAAGTGATGAGTCTCAAACAGGAGATTAGAGGGCTCAAGCATGAGAATAAACAGTTGCACCGGCTCGCACATGACTATGCTACAAACATGAAGAGGAAGCTTGACCAGATGAAGGAATCTGATGGTCAGATTTTACATGATCATCAGAGGTTTGTGGGTTTGTTCCAAAGGCATTTATTGCCTTCGTCTTCTAGGGCTGTACCGCGTAATGAAGCTCCAAATGATCAACCTCCGATGCCTCCTCCTTCTAGGGTGTTGTCCAGTACTGAGGCTCCGAATGATCCCCTTCCGGTGCCTTCTCTTTCTGGGGCTCTGCCGACTGCTGAGACTTCTCCTAAGCAACCTTTGTGAAGGCTCCCTCTTGTTTGTTTATTTTGACTCGTGTATATGTACATATTTGTAACTTCTTAGAGATATCAATAAATAAGCTTTGTTTCATTTCAACGTATTGTGTTAAATACACCAAAGCCTTCTTCACTAAGTTCTTTGAATTTTTCTTTTGTTGAAGCTTGTATGTTGAAGCTTTGTGAGTGGAGCATGTAGGTTGAGGTAGTGTTCCCTTAATATCCCGAGTGGGGAAAACTTCTCGATTGGAGACTTGAAAAATCCAAGTCACTGAGTCGGGTCGGCTATATGAATCTTAGAACGCCATTGTGCTCGGTCCTGTGTCATGTCCTCCGTTAGATCCAAGTACTCTAAGTCTTTTCTTAGAGTCGCTTCCAAAGTTTTCCTAGGTCTTCCTCTACCCCTTCGGCCCTGAACCTCTGTCCCGTAGTCGCATCTTCTAACCGGAGCGTCAGTAGGCCTTCTTTGCACATGTCCAAACCACCGTAACCGATTTTCTCTCAATTTTCCTTCAATTTCGGCTACTCCTACTTTACCTCGAATATCCTCATTCCTAATCTTATCCTTTCTCGTGTGCCCACACATCCAACGAAGCATCCTCATCTCCGCTACACCCATTTTGTGTACGTGTTGGTGCTTCACCGCCCAACATTCTGTGCCATACAGCATCGCCGGCCTTATTGCCGTCCTATAAAATTTTCCCTTAAGCTTCAGTGGCATACGACGATCACACAACACGCCGAATGCACTCTTCCACTTCATCCATCCAGCTTGTATTCTATGGTTGAGATCTCCATCTAATTCTCCATTCTTTTGCAAGATAGATCCTAGGTAGCGAAAACGGTCGCTCTTTGGTATTTCCTGATCTCCAATCCTCACCCCTAACTCATTTTGGCCTCCATTTGCACTGAACTTGCACTCCATATATTCTGTCTTTGATCGGCTTAGGCGAAGACCTTTAGATTCCAACACTTCTCTCCAAAGGTTAAGCTTCGCATTTACCCCTTCCTGAGTTTCATCTATCAACACTATATCGTCTGCGAAAAGCATACACCAAGGAATATCATCTTGAATATGTCCTGTTAACTCATCCATTACCAACGCAAAAAGGTAAGGACTTAATGATGAGCCTTGATGTAATCCTACAGTTATGGGGAAGCTTTTGGTTTGTCCTTCATGAGTTCTTACGGCAGTCTTTGCTCCTTCATACATATCCTTTATAGCTTGGATATATGCTACTCGTACTCCTTTCTTCTCTAAAATCCTCCAAAGAATGTCTCTTGGGACCCTATCATACGCTTTTTCCAAATCTATAAAGACCATGTGTAAATCCTTTTTCCCATCTCTATATCTTTCCATCAATCTTCGTAAGAGATAGATTGCCTCCATGGTTGAGCGCCCTGGCATGAACCCAAATTGGTTGTCCGAAACCCGTGTCTTTTGCCTCAATCTATGCTCAATGACTCTCTCCCAGAGCTTCATTGTATGACTCATTAGCTTAATACCCCTATAGTTCATGCAATTTTGTACGTCGCCCTTATTCTTGTAAATAGGCACCAAGGTGCTCTTTCGCCACTCATTTGGCATCTTCTTCGTTTTCAAAATCCTATTGAAAAGGTCAGTGAGCCATGCTATACCTGTCTCTCCCAAGGCTTTCCACACTTCAATCGGTATATCGTCTGGGCCCACTGCTTTTCTATGCTTCATCTTCTTCAAAGCTACAACCACTTCTTCCTTCCTGATTCGACGATAAAAGGAGTAGTTTCTACACTCTTCTGAGTTACTCAACTCCCCTAAAGGAGTACTCCTTTCATGTCCTTCATTGAAAAGATTATGAAAATAACCTCTCCATCTGTCTTTGACCGCGTTCTCTGTAGCAAGAACCTTTCCATCCTCATCCTTGATGCACCTCACTTGGTTTAGGTCCCTTGTCTTCTTTTCCCTTGCTCTAGCTAGTTTATAGATATCCAACTCTCCTTCTTTGGTATCTAGTCGCTTATACATATCGTCATAAGCCGCTAACTTAGCTTCTCTCACAGCTTTCTTCGCCTCTTGCTTCGCTCTTCTATACCTTTCACCATTTTCATCGGTCTTATCCTTGTATAAGGCTTTACAACATTCCTTCTTAGCCTTCACCTTTGTTTGTACCTCTTCATTCCACCACCAAGATTCCTTTTGGTGTGGAGCAAAGCCCTTGGACTCTCCTAATACCTCTTTTGCTACTTTTCGGATACAGCTCGCCATGGAATCCCACCTTTGGCTAGCTTCCCCCTCTATCCCACACACACTGGGTGATTACTTGCTCTTTGAAAATGACTTGTTTTTCTCCTTTTAGATTCCACCATCTAGTCTTTGGGCACTTCCAAGTCTTGTTCTTTTTTCTCACTCTTTTGATATGTACATCCATCACCAACAAGCGATGTTGATTAGCCAAGCTCTCCCCCGGTATAACTTTGCAATCCTTACAAGTTATACGATCCCCTTTCCTCGTTAGAAGAAAATCTATTTGTGTTTTTGACGACCCACTCTTGTAGGTGATCACATGTTCTTCTCTCTTCTTAAAGAAGGTGTTGGTTAAGAAGAGATCATATGCCATTGCAAAATCCAAGATAGCTTCCCCATCCTCATTTCTCTCCCCAAAACCATGGCCACCATGAAAACCTCCATAGTTGCCTGTCTCCCTGCCCACGTGTCCATTTAAATCTCCTCCTATAAATAACTTCTCCGTATGAGCAATTCCTTGCACCAAGTCTCCAAGGTCTTCCCAAAATTTCTCCTTCGAACTCGTATCCAACCCTACTTGAGGTGCGTACGCACTAATCACATTGATGAGTTCTTGTCCTATTACAATCTTGATTGCCATGATTCTATCTCCTACCCTCTTGATATCTACAACATCTTGTGTCAAGGTCTTGTCCACAATGATGCCAACACCGTTTCTCGTTCTATTTGTGCCCGAATACCAAAGCTTAAACCCTGAGTTTTCTAGATCCTTTGCCTTAAGACCAACCCACTTAGTTTCTTGTAGGCACATAATATTTATCCTTCTCCTCACCATAACTTCCACTACTTCCATAGATTTTCCCGTTAAGGTTCCTATATTCCACGTTCCTAAACGCATTCTACTCTCTTGAACTCTACCCTTCTGTCCTAGCTTCTTCACCATCCCCCGTCTAATAGGATCAAAGTACTTCTTTTGTGTGTCCTGTGTAAAGTTGATAGGAGCATATGCTCCCAAACAACTTTGAGTGGAGTCGTTCGAAAAGAAGTTTCTATGGCCCCCTTGCTCATTTAACACTGCATCCGGGTGCCGATGGAGATACAGCGACCCTTGCTCACTTATCACTGTGCTCGGGCCACACAGCGCGCCACTTACGGATGACGTCCTAGCTTTAGCGCGATTTCGTTCTGGATTCATTGTCATAAGGATTCGACGTAACTGTGGAGTGCCGGCTGTCAACTACCTGACGCCCTCCCCCTCCTCCTTTATCCGGGCTTGGGACCGGCAATGTAAGATAAACTTACATAGGCGGAGTTATATAAAAAATACAAAATAAATAAAAATAAAAAAACTGTGCAATTGACTGTCAATGCAATTATTGACGTAAACGTTTGACATAGTAACATCCTAAAAGCGTCCAGAAGAGTAGCTCTCTAAACGATTCGATGAAGCTGCTCATAGAATAAAATCTATTACAGGCTTATATAGAACAACTGACTAACATAAACTACAATTACCTCGTCAAACTTCTCCCGAGCACAAATGTTGCCAGCTCAACTACATTATCCACATTTGGCTGGCTTGAAGACTTCTCTGTTTCAAGCATCTTAATCTGCATGTTAGGACAGACATTACATGATAATAATGTCAAAACGAATAAAAATACAATTAAAAAGATACTGAATTATCAGAAGTTTAACATGCATAAAAGATTAAAAATTAAGGAGACTACAAAAAAATCGTTTTAAAAAAATAAATAAATAAAGAACAGGAGAACTACCTGTTCTTGAAGTCGCTTAATCACAAGAATAGTCTCTGGCTCTCTTAAACTAACGTTATTGTCCCCATTTATGGTACTTTTATTGAGATAAGACTTGGAGTAGTCATTACACATTGCTCCAGAAAACATATCAGCCTCAGCAAGCTTCCGTGTCAAGCAATCAATTTGTATCTCACTCGAAGTTCTCTAAATGAGGTAAAGATTAGTATAGAATGTAAAAACATTTGCTGATGCATTGAGGAGGAAAAACAGTTATATATAGGAACCTGAGTTTCAAATTTGATAAGCAAATCTTTGTATTCTGCTTGCAGATCTCCTAATTCATTGTCCTGTCCGATAATGGAGATTAAAATGTGGGTTGCCTAAAGTTCAGTATGGCAAAATGTAATAGAAACAGTACAAACCAAGGGTAAGCCTTTCGTCCTAGGTGGCACTTTTCTCCTATTAGTAATATGTAATAAAGTACACTGATCAGGAAGACCGCAGTCCTCCAACGTGATATTTTTACTTTCTTCGTCTTCTTTGCAAAACTCATTCTCAGAAACTTCAATCTCATGCACCGGTTCTTCAAAAGGAAGAAGTGGTCCGATGTCACGCTTCAGTCCCATGGGTTTTGCAGCAGACGTCTTCGTTTGGATGGTGGGTGGCACCTGAAATGCAAGAAAGTAATATTAATAATAGCTGAAACTTATAGCACAACCAATGTGATAAATATGTTCAGAAAAATTCAGGGACCACATCAAGAAAAACAACAAAAGCACGTAAAAAGTATCTTGAGCAGCTGGTGTCTCATCTTTATCAGAATTAGGCAATATAACAGTCACACAAAAAAACTTAACAAGTTTGCACAATGGAATCCATCCAGATGAAAAATATGCATAGCAATATATGAAAGTATTACCTTATTCTGACTAAAGAATGTCACAGAAGTATTTTAAATTCTACTTATATGGGGAAAAGGCTCAACTCCACAAAATGTAATGTTCCATCTTCTTAAGATTGCCTGCAGATTCCCTTTTCCTAATTTCTAGCTCTATTTGGGGCCATATCCATCCCATGCCATCAATTTTCTAGATGGTAACACTTTCTCCCTTTTCCTATGAAAGAATTTAGAAGATTATGCAATTGGAGGGGAGGAAATATCACTTTAGGCTTCAGTATCTTCGGTGTCAATGATGCATATGAGGATGTTTTTGTTGTAGTTAGATGTTCAAACTTGAATCAGGGTGGTTAGATCTTAGATTCAGTGGCCCATCTTGTCCAATCTTTAGTGTAATCTCCTTTTCCTTTACAAAAACATATTTCCTATCAAAATTAAGAAGTTTTCGGAGCTGTATTATTTGGGGAAAATTGAATTTTCCATGATTGCACATTGGTGGTGAAGATCTTGTTAGCTAAGCTTTGCATTGATTTGAATAATAAACAAATTTTGTCACATGTGCAAGAATATATCCTTCATGCATGTATTAAAAATTGGTATTTGTAATTAAATGTAAAATGAGAATAAATAATCATATACAGCACTTCACAAGAATAAAGTATTACCTCAGCCAACGTCTCCATTGCAAGTTTACCTGGACACCAAGGATCATGGCTCTTCTCCTGCAGCAACCAACAGGAAAACTTTACAGAACCAGAGAGAAGGAGAACGAGAAACAGACAGACAAACAGGGAGGGACAAGTTAACTTATAGATGTACGCATGGTCGGGATACTGTCACCCTCAGTACCCAAACAAACATTAGTTGGGGGAAGGGCCTAAAACAAATTCGGAAATCTCCTAATTTATCTATTTATATTCTGCAAGATTTCCCAGATTATGCGCCAGAAAACATGACTTGTGTTCCACTAAACAATAGTATTTAATTGTTAACTTCTTTTGCACAGCATTTCCCTTCAAACATGGGCCATTTGTACATAATAAAGGTTATTTATTTATTTTTGGTTACCTATCCTAATCCCCCTCTTTGTATATGAAGATTAACTAAATCTTATGTCATTGGCAACGACACCTTATAACATCAAGCACATATTTTGTGTTTATATAGATAATAGAATTTTAAACTTTGAAGTAGTTATTTCTCATTTTCAGAACAACAAAATAATGAAACCAACATAAATAAATATGAACACCAACTCATTAAACAGAAGTCCGTCATGAAAATTAATTAATCATGATGCAAACCTTTTTCAAGCGATCATGATTCTCATCTCTATTTGAATACAACACCATTGAGCTCAGGTTCTCAATTTTCTTAGCTTGCTGTTGCACCATCTTCTCTCTTTCAGCTTGGGCTTTCTTTTCCTACACTCCCTCTCTAACTCAGTCAGCTCAGAAAGTACGTATATTCCAGAATACACTTGCTTTCAACTAATTACAATAAACATAAAGTGTATATTTCCAAACCTGCAATAACGTATTTCGCAGAGTGAGGATTTCCTCTACCCAATGTTCTGAATGAGATTCCTGAAACATGCGGAATATTTAAATTCCTTTATTTTACGTACACAACCAATATTTACAATATTATCATACATGAATGGGAAAAATTAATATAAAAGAAAAAAAAAACCTGCAATTTGGCTTGAAGCTCCTCAATTTCTTTCTTTTGACTTGAGAAGAGCAGCATCAGTTAGAATCTGCAAGGAAGGACATACATTGAAATACTAACAATTAAAACATATGATAGAAATAAAAGAACAATTCCTACATCCAGCAGATACAAACTTGGGAGAATCTGAAAGGGAACATTTAAAATTAACCCAAGAAAGATTGCAACAAATAAAGTGAGTCGAAACCTCGTTGACATGAGCACAATTCGTGACACGTAATGCTCGACTTGCAAATTGGAGACTGCTTTTAGTCTCGTCTGCATGAACCTGACATAAAACAAAGGCATGAGAAACCAAGAAGAACACACAAATGTAATACTGAAAAGTTATAAAGAAAAATTCAACTGCACCAGTTAGAGAAATGTACACAAATGCAACAGAGCTGAAAGCTATTAATGCATTAAAATGGTTTGTTGTCAATCATCAACAATGCCTTTTGACCATTTTTCTATAAAGAAACAATTGTTTTAAGATTAAAGAAAACAACGAAGAGGTCGGTCAAGAAATCTAACCCAGAACGCAGAAAACAAACCAAACTTAGAAAGCTAAAACATGGAAATCACCCAGCAGGAACATCTGGGAAAACACATAAAAGCCTTTAGAGTACAGCCGCTTTTTAGTCTAGACAAAGCAAATAGAGAGAGAGATTTCCCCCTGAACTCTCTGAGGAAGCGAATGCTCAAAGTGCAGCCAGAAACAAAACTTTGTCCCAAAGCTTCGTGAAACCAACTCCTTCAAAATTGTCAAAGATCCTTCTATATCTCTCCATCTAAACGACCAAAATTACAACAAGAAACATGCAACCCCACAATGCCTTTTGATCAATAAAAAAATATTCATTCTCAAACCAAAATTGAAAGTACTGTAGCCCATGATCTCATTTTTCTTCCTCAGTTCCACTGTTACTGCTTCAAGCAGTGAAAATTTGAAATCAAAATTCATCCCATGGAATGCACATCATTTGGTCTGAATACAGATTCAAAGAAATGACCATAGAAAGGAAGTCGCTGGACATACATACATTTGTTTTAGGAAGAAACGATAAAATTTTATTAAAACAAACCATGAATTACAAAAAAGTGGATAAGAAATCCACCCTCTAGCAAAACTAGCTAAGATCCCTCAAGTAGATCTATTTACGACTAAAGCTAAACCAAATTCATTTTACGGCTGCTAACATATCCCTCACTGTATGAGAAAGAGAATAATCCCTGAACTCATTCGAAACTGATGCCCAAAGGGCTGCCCAATACCTTACTCTACCCCATAGTTCTTCTACCCCTACTCCATTATGATCCTAAAAACTCTTCTATTACGTTCCAACCAAATGTTCCAAAAAACTGCCCAAACAGCCCCACAAACCTTTGGCTTTCCTCCCCTTTCCTAAAGCCTCGAACTTGGTGCTTAGAAGCTCAAAACAACCCTTTGAAATAACCCAACTTGCTCTAACTTCCTGGAACAATTTCCACCACAACTGTATTGAGTATACATATCCACATGTTAGGTTTTTTCAGCCCATGATAAGTTGTCCTAAGTCTATAAGGAATTATAGTCTTAGAGGATTAAATTGTTTTCCCAATTGGAGTTAGTTTCTCAATTGGAGTAGGATTCATAACTAGATTCCAATTAGGATTAATAATCCTTATTGAAGAAGACCTTTATTATGTCTATATAAAGGGGCTATGTACTAGTTTTGAATTGAAGGGAGCAAAACAATAAATTGTATACCACTCAAGGGATTAGAGTGAGAGAATATTGTAAAGTGTGTGCGAGAGAAAAGAAAAGAGATAAGTGTATTTCTTGTTCTTGTTCTTTCAAGTTTTTCGTCAAGTCCTAGTTCTAGAGATTTGGCAAGATTATTGGTTGTACTCATTATTGATATAGTGAAACATTGTTGTTGTTGTCCCGTGGACGTAGGCACATATTACCGAACCACGTAAATTCTTGGTGTTATTTATCTTAGTTATTTGTTTTTTATTTCCGGAGTTTGTTCTATTTTTCCCATTCTTAAACGCGATATTCTCAACAAGTGGTATCAGAGCCAGGTTTGGCTGGTATTTGTTTAGAATGGAGGGTGCAACCTGCTTTAATTGGGTTACATGGAAATCAAGAGGAGGACATGCTTTACTAAAGGTGTTAAGAGCAAGCCAGCAAGTATGTCTGATGCTGATTGGACCAAGATGAAGATAAGGATGTTTTCTGCCAAAGAAGTCTATAATTGTCTTTGCCAATGACAATGGTAGTTTTGATCAGGGGGAGCCTGGTCAAGAGAAGTTTGGTCAAGTGAATTTTGGTCAAGAGATGTTTGATCACATGGGAGTCTAGTCATGGGTATTGCGATCAGAGGGAGCCAGGTCAAGAGAAGTCTAATCAAGAGGGTCTTGGTTAATGAGTAGTTCGATCAAGGGAAGTCTAGTCATGAGTAGTTCGATCAGGGGCAGTCTGGTCATGAAAAGTTCGATCAATGGGAGTTTGGTCAAGAGGAGCAATCCTATTCTTTGGTATACCTTCCTCATGGTCTGGAGGGGAAGATTGTTAGGTTTTTCCAGCCCATGATAAGTTGTCCTAAGTCTATAAGGAATTATAGTCTTAGAGGATTAAATTGTTTTCCCAATTGGAGTTGTTTTCCCAATTGGAGTTGTTTTCCCAATTGGAGTTGTTTACCCAGTTGGAGTTAGTTTCTCAATTGGAGTAGGATTCATAGCTAGATTCCAATTAGGATTAATAATCCTTATTGAAGAAGACCTTTATTATGTCTATATAAAGGGGCTATTGTACTAGTTTTGAATTGAAGGGACCAAAACAAAAAATTGTATACCACTCAAGGGATTAGAGTGAGAATATTGTAAAGTGTGTGCGAGAGAAAAAGAAAAGAGATAGTGTATTTCTTGTTCTTATTTTTTCAGGTTTTTCGTCAAGTCCTAGGTCTAGAGATTTGGCAAGATTATTGGTTGTACTCATTATTGATATAGTGAAAGATTGTTGTTGCTGTCCTATGGATTTAGGCACATATTGCCGAACCACGTAAATTCTTGGTGTTATTTATCTTGGTTATTTGTTTTTGATTTCCAGAGTTTGTTCTATTTTTTCCATTCTTAAATGCAATATTCTCAACAACATATGCATATTGTTACAAATACATACTATCTGCAACTGACCCTGCTAAAACCCTCCAAGCAATGTCTGTCATTCAGCATTCTTTTTGTGCAAAAAATAGAGGATCTGAAACTCACTTGACCTTCCATTGCCATATGTTTTAGGAATGTAGTGATGGTTGGTTCAGTTTTCTGGGGTTAGTTGGATTATTCCTCAGCCACCCTCGGAGATTCTTTGTGAAATGTTTAAGACTTCTGGGGTTGAAATGAAAGGATACTGTGGAACTATATTTTGATAGTTTTGTTGGACAGAAATAAAAAAATTGGGATGAAGGAAAGAATTGTTGGGAAAACGTAAAGTAACATTTGGGGTAAAAAAATAATATGAGTAGAGTTTTTTTTATTTGGATGACAGAGCTATAGTTTGGTTTTGTTTTTTCTATGAAATTATCACGATGATGGCGGAACCTAGGCTCACTGAGTCTTTGTTCCTTGTATTTGGAATATTATTAATAAAGTTTGCTTCTCACTAAAAAAGGACAATAGGAAACATTACCTGTGCAAGCGTGATGTTGCATATTATAGTTGTGTTTGTATTTCCACCCAAAGCAGGTTGCAATATGCGTGTAAGTTTGCTATCTCGATAAGGAACATATCCCCTGCATCATATATTGAGTGAGGTCAATCTATGTATAGAGATATACACTTAACATTAAACGAATGCAGAACCTACCCTTGACTCTCAGCACTTTCACTAAGTTTTTTAATGACAGTTCCCAAAGTCATAAGGCTTTTATTGATATGAGAACCCTCTTTGAGCCGAACACCTTCTGCAACGGTTTTTGCAGCACGTTCTGAACCAGCTAGGTCCACTAAATTCTAGAAACAAAAGAATATTTATGAAATTTAAAATAAAACATCTGATCCATAATAAAATAGGAGGGAAGGAAATAAGAAAGGTACTAATTTTGACAGAAACGCACCAGAACTGAAACACGGACTACATCACAAGAATTACCAATATCTTCATCTACGTGTTTATCTCGGCTTTCAATTATCTATATAAAGCATAATAATAGCCATTAGCCACATAAGATGTATAACCTAGATGACAACCAACAACGGTAAGGATGTAAAAGTATACCATGCGAAAAATAGTGTGGGACCTACTACTGTACAGATTCATATTTGTCTCTCCAATATGCCGATGAGCTGAAATTTTAAAACATAAAAGCTTCAAAATGCTGTCAAATGGCTGATATATTAATAGATAGTGCACACCAAAACTAGGACAACCCATAACACCTTTCTTTCAGGTGAAAGGGAGGGACTGAGTGTGCGGTGTTTTAAGGAGTGCATCTACATGTGTGGCTGTGTGGCTGTGTGTGTGTGTGTGTGTGTGTGTGTGTGTGTGTGTGTGTGTGTGTGTGTGTGTGTGTGTGTGAGGGTGTGAGAATTATACAATGACAGGCCTAAAGATTGAATTGATAGAAGTTCAGAGACAAAGAATTTGAAGAAAAGAAAAGGCCGAGAGACGGAATGATTTTGAAAATTAACTACAGTACATGCAGTTTATACATTCTTTAATCCTAATTGCATACCAAACAGAAGTACAAAAGTGATAGCAAATCCATTTAAGGGGAACTTGATAACTATTGAATAGTACTTTAAAATAGATGAATACATATGGTACTTTAGAAAGTAATTACACTCTCCAAACTCCATTAGGTCAAGGACTTGCTCTGGAGAAGCAACAATTTCTTCTCGCAATCCAGCAACATATATCCCACACTGGATTCGTAAAAGGAAACAGAACTTTCAGTTACTTAAGTAATGATACACTGTCATAATAATTAAACTATATAGTATTTTCACTACCTCTAGACTTTCATGAATTTGCAACTTTCGATGCTCAGGAGCCATAAATCATTTAGGTCCTCATTATAGATCTCCATATAAGACATTCATAAAAGGAATTCCCGGTCCACATCCTAAAGGCAAGAAATAACTTGAGAAAGTGCATACACTGAGTTTGCGATATTATTAGAGTAAATTACTATGTTAAAAGGCAAAATGGTGAAAGACTTAGACAAATTCATGAATCTAAAACAAAGAAGCAAGATGACTGGAAAACCTTAAAGAATAATTGACTTCAAGTGCTCTATTTAGGGGTTCATGCATTCTGATACTTAAGCTATGTATCAGATGTAACCTATTCAGTTTGGCCGTTTGCAGAGTCTAGGACAATGTAAAATCAATTCAGCCACCCTTACCTTCAACGGACCAATCTGCATCTTTAGGGTTCCCAAATAAAAAATAAAGTGGCACCAACAATAACTCGATACAGGTCTCAGCTACAAAACAATAACAAAAATCGCAGTTTGATTGATCTAAGTATGCTAACTGCCTAAGTGTTTAAAACTTAATTAATGTTATCAAAAGTGGTAAATTATATACATTAAATTACCAGAAGTGTGCACAACAGTTTTCTGCAGCCAAGAACTGAAATGATAAGACAATTTCTAGAGCTCATAAAATGTAATCGTATAAGTTTGCATTGAACATTTTAAGCGTAGAACTAGCACCTTATTTGGTCAGAGAAATTTCAGAAATTTATTACTTTACAATTTACATTGTTACCACCAATTCGTACCAAATTACACATTTGACAATCCAACCAAAGTACCTCTTTGCGCACTGCAAGGGGAATCACCCCCGGCTCAGTAGCCGAGCCTCGAATGGTGTGAGTTTTCCCACTGTTAGTTTGCCCATATGCAAACACAATTCCTACAAAGAAATAATCAAAAAAGAAAAATTAAATTTTGAAGTGAAAATTTCAAAATTAAAAGTATGCCATTATTCAAATTGATAATACTGAAGGTACCATTGAAGCCGCGAACGGCGGCAGCGACTATATTTTTGGTTTTTGATTCATAGACCTCGAACGTCTTACAATCTTCACCGAAAATTCGATCTGTAAAGCCAAACAAAACAAATCCATGAAGATTGGAGGAGAAAAATGCATTTAACCCAGGATATTGAAAATTGCAGAGAAGCCGAGGGGAGAGAGAAGGTTGAGGGGGTACCGAATTCGAACTTGGAGTGTTGGGGATGGCGATGGAGTTGCCGGAAATGCGCCAAGGGCTGGTCTTGGGGTCTTCGGCTGAGAGCGGCCGAGCACGCACAGTGACGTGTATTCTCTCCATTTCTCTCGGGCTCGGCAGAATCAGGTGCCGATTTGCTACAATTATGGCGGTTTTCAACAGCTCATTTGGGTTTTGCTTTTTGGGGCTCTGGCTTTTTTTCCCGCCTGTGTGACTTTGGATGTGTAGAAGACAAGCTGTTAAATTACGGAAATAGGAAATAGGTTTCTCAAAACGTGGTTTCTTATTCAGAAATGAAATACCCAAAATGTGCTTGGAACAAAAATAGAACAAATCGCTCATGCACACCATGCACAAAAACCAAAATTACTAAAAAGTCCACATAAAAATACTAAAACCCTCAGCTCATTTCATCATTTTTTTTTCATTTGGAAGAGAGACATGCCAGGAGAGCTCAGTGAGGTCTAGATTTCTAGGTTGAGCGCTGATCTCTGAGCTCCGATTTTGAAGAGAGGGAAGTCGAGAGTGAAGGTTCGAAGTGAGGGTTTCTCGTTTGCATCAGTGTTCCATTCTTAAAGATATGATTTTTGTACCAGATTTTGCGTTTTGGTTGGAAAGTTTCATTCTTTCCGCCCAGTGAAGCTTTGGCAGCCATATTTCCACAATCATCTGGTTCGTCTCTCTCATCTCTTTCTCTCTCTAACTCGGTCATTGTCTCCATTTCTGCAACTAGTTACTTGTTTGTTCAATTAGGTTTTTTTGGATTTGCAGAGATGGGAAGTCGAACAAAAGCGGTATGGGGAAGAGATGGCTCGAAATGTGTTCTGGAAATCTTTGTTTGTTTATGGGTTTTGTTATTTTAGATTATGGGTTTCAATCTTAGAGTTTTGCTTTTTAACCTTTATCTAGGGTATTAAAGTTTCATGGAGTTGTGTAGATGGGTTTAGCTTTGTGGGTTCGTTACAAAATGCTCAATATTTGTTAATTTTGTTATGAACTTGCAAATTTTTGTGAATTCGATCTGGAATTGGTGTTTGTTTGAAAATGTTTGTGAATTTCAAGTCTTAGTTCAATATAAAAGAAATTGTGCATGATATGCACATGACATGCACATTTGTCATCTCCATATGATTTGCCATGTGCTTGTATATTGTTATCAGTATATACAAGGTGTTGGATTTTGGGTTTTAAAAGATCATTCAGACGATGAGTTAAAAACATAACAATGGGTTTCGAAATTTAAAAAAAAAGATGTAAAAACCTCCAAGTTTCGAACCCATTTCTTGTTGAAACTATTCCCCTCCATTACAAAATAGTTAAATATGTCTGGACCAACCCATGCACAACATGATGTAGCAGGGTGTGAGATTTGATAACACACTAACCTTTATGTTGGAAATGAAATAACAACATTTTGAAGCATCGTTCAAGTTGGGGGACAAAAAAGTAGTTGTTGGGATTCTTACAACTTTTGAAGGTCACATGCATCACATCCTCACTACATAAACACCTTTAACACATTCCCTCTTTTACCCAACTAATTTACATCCTCATCATGGTAGACTTGTATATAAATATGCTTCTCACATATAGTTGCAATAACCATTAACCCCCCCCCTTAAAAAATTAGACTTCTCAAATAGGCAAAACAATTAACAACACAAACATGTCCAAGTTCTCACATTCCTTATTTTTGAGTCATACGAGCGTTCTCGGGAGGAAAATACCGAAATGGATGAGCAACGCAACAAGGGTTTTGAGGATTCTCCTCAACTAGTGAAGGGAGATGAACCGTGTCAACCATAATGGAATTATACGACATTTATTGTTGTGCAATGTATTAACTAAGTATTTTATGATAATACATATGCGTACTATGTATCCTAGTTATATGCACATATCATGCACATTAAATGCACATAATATGCATAACATATGTATATAATATGTCATGCGCAAAAAATGCACACCTTATGCAAGCATTTTGCACAACATATGCATGTTGTATGCCCACATAGGGAAAATTTTGTGAAATTTCTGCAATTGAACTGAAACACAAATTGGAACATATCCAGTATTGTACCACATCAAAAATCAAAAATTTTCACATATTACTGTAAACCCAGTTGCCATTAGCATGATGGCCTTGGGATTCTGTTCAAGACTACACGCCACAAAGGATGAGACTTACCATTATTTTAGGGTTTCTTATCTTTGAAAATGCACCATCCTCGTATTAGTGAAAAAAAAATGGATATCAAATTTTGCCTTCCATGCTTTGTTTCTAAATGAATTGGTTGGCAAACTGGTTAGCAAATTTACATGCGGTGTAGATGTAGTGTACATGACCCTCATGCCTTGTCCTAGCCTACTTGAGGTGTGCATTGCATTCAATATGCGTAAGATGCAACTCATAAATTTCTCAATGTTTAATAATTATATATTACAAAAGTAGTGGGTTTTAATTAATGTTTTGTTTTAATTAGTGTGTGTATATAATGTGCATACGTTGTATACGGATGATGGTTATCATTAATTTACTTATGTAATGGTATTGGGTGGTTTTATTTTTGAATTATTACGTGTTTTTTTCATGGAAAGTTGCATCATTTGAATGACCCATTTTGTGATGAGAAGTTGCACCGCTTGATAAACCCTTATTATCCATCGATTTAAGTTGTCTTGTGAGTTTGTGTTTCATTACAAGACCACAAATTCAATTTACACCCTCCAAAAAAATACCAAAAGTTGAAAATGATGAAGAAAGGCCGCACCACATCTTCCTCCATGTAATATGTTTTTGATGATGTTCTTCTCAAAATTCTCATCATCTTTGATGCCCTCTTGTTAAGAGACCCTTTTTTAACGAAGATAGTCTCGAATAAGTTTAAGGAAATAATCGAAGACCTTTGATTCTACCAACACATCAATATTATAGACCTTGAGACCGTCAACCCGCCTAGATCATGGGGCACGTTTGACAAAGTCTCAAACTTCATCAATCGTTGCATCCAATGTTGCAACTCCGAGGCCCTCTACATGGTGGGGATAAGATACTTCTTCCAAGACAACAAGGAAGAAGCCGGAATTGAGCGGCGTAAGAGTGCAATCTCCGAGGGCCATCAAGTGGCAACGTACGTGTACGACGGGTGGGATTCCAAGCACGAATGGCTTAAACTTCTTTATTCTCTCGACCATCACAACTCAGGATGGTTGAGTGTAATGGAATGCCGAAAGGTTTCGGCAATGTTTGTTAGGTTTTTTGGTGCATGGGGAAGTAAGGGCCCGAATCCTAAAACTTCACCACGACAATCCTTCCATTAAACCTTGCAGCAATTGTTGAAGTCCACAGGGTCCGGTCATACTCTGCATGCATTAGGATTACTGGTGTCATAACAAATTCAGTAGCTGCAATTCGTGTTACAAAACACACCCAAGATATGTTTACTTCAAATAAATGTGAACCTATCTTTGTTGGTTGGTAACGTATTTTATTTCGCCTATGCTAGCTTTTCATTTGATTTTGTCGTTCAATATATTTTCGATTGGGGTTGTTTTCTTTTCTTTACACTATTTGATTTGATTTGTGTCATTGTTCCTCTTTTTAGGTACAAGACACCTTCTACCATTTTTTATCATTTTAATTTTACTTCTAAGAGTAAAATGTGGGAGGAAAAGAAAAGGGAAAAGTGTTACCAGTAGAAAACAAAAGAAGAAATAGGTGTAGAAATGGCACATGATGGATTTCTAAAGTCGAAGATAGAGTTAGAGCAAAATTACAAACCATAGTCACTACTCACTTTTAACCAACTGAGATTTGAGAGTGGAAATTAAGAAAAAAACTGGAAAAAGAAATTTGAGTAAATGGAAAAAAGTGATTAATTTGTAAATAGATTTTTTTTTTTCATAAAAACGAGGATTTTGTATCAAATTACTGAGAGAGAGAATTCAGTGTAAAGGCAAAAACTCTTAACTAATTTGGGGTGTATTCAATTAGGATTTTGAGGGATTTTAATTCTTTTAATGAATATAGGGATATTCAATTAGGATTTTAAGTGATTCTCTAAAATTTAATGTGTATTCAATCAGAATTTTAAGATAGTTTATTAAAATCCTTAAAAATCTGGATGTATTTAATTAGAATTTTAAAGAAGTTTATAACATTCTAGGTGTATTCAATTAGAATTTGATTTTAAAGAATTTGAAAAAGTTTGAGGGATTAGAGGGACTTGGAAAGATTTTGTAGTGTAATTTAAGTATTCACAAATCTCACCTCTCCCTGACACACCCCGACCAAGGCCAAGGCATGTTGGCCGTCACGTAAGAGTGACGTAGCCATGTGCACAATGCGGAAACAATAAAGATAACAAACATATGAATAATTAAAAACCAGATTACTAGAGTGCATTACTAAACGAAAGTGATAGGAGTTAGTTACAATAGTGAACACTTCTAATCAGAGCATAAAGTTTAGGTGCAGTCCAGTAGGACAAGTACTAGTTACACAATACCAGGAATGTCCTACTATTATTCAAATAGGTCAGAACTGTTGACGATCCCGAGCCACCAACAGCAAGCTTACTTAAAACCTGGAGGGGCGCAAAACAGAAAACGTGAGTGGACAAAAACAAATGTTTTACAAAACCATTTCATTTAACAACATATCTAATCCCTCGCTGTAAAACATGTATAATTTTTTCCAGAATCAAGATATAAGCATATACATAAATATATATGAAATCATAACAATTCAATTCATACTTCACATAATCATATTCATATTTATGCTATGCCGAGATATAATAGAGTAAGAAATTCAGGTACGAAAAATTTCATATAAATGTGATAGGTTAGCCGGAACTCCGGTGATAGTTTGTACGGTTGAATTCATAGCTCAAACTCAATCTAGCCGGAGTCACTACTATGACCTATACGGCAATATATTGCACATAAGTCGAAACCACTGAAAAATGTCTGTATGACAAGATTGGGTGAAATATAATTATGCTTAATTCTATTCTCTCATAATAGCCGGACGATAAATCGCTAGTCACCTACGAGTTGGAACCATAATAAGGTCTGTACGACAAGACTGTGCACTTAAGTTGGATCCAATATGAGCATATAATGCGGGAGGTGACGTAAATAAACAGGCATGTACTTC
Source organism: Malus domestica (assembly GCF_042453785.1). Classification (NCBI taxonomy): domain Eukaryota; kingdom Viridiplantae; phylum Streptophyta; class Magnoliopsida; order Rosales; family Rosaceae; genus Malus; species Malus domestica. The sequence continues at coordinate 11,526,994 of NC_091672.1, forward strand.
ATATTTCTGGCTAATTCACAATCACCCTAGGTGCAGCTTTATGAGCTCAACATTACTTAATCACATATCACATCATCGATGATTCACACAACCAAACATAACTTACATAAACTTACCTGTGCCTCCACAACACCACATTTATATATATATGCAACCATGCAATGCATATTCAAAATATAGAAGCATTTGGCATATTATTTCAATGCATATTTTCCTTAAAAATGCATTTATGGGAAATATATCAAGTATATAAATATATACTGAAAACAAAAGCTCACTCATTGATATGTCGAAGGGTCGTGGCCCCCAAGTCGCCCGTGGATACGCTCGTCATCGGGATAAGCCTCACCTATATGCGAATTAACTATAAAAACGTTATTTTAAAGCACATATACAAAACTAGCTAATAACTTCTCATACATTGCTCAATTTTGGTATTTAAATATTCCAACGTGACCTACACAACCTCACGAACATCGTGATATTTTTAGATAAATTTTTAGGTGGCTCACGCGCCCCCACGCGCCTGGGAGGGCACGGCCTCACGCGCCCAATATGCGCATCATCTTCAATCTCCAGATGCTGGAACTGTTCACCGGCGCCAGATTCTAGGCAGACCTTCAAACTCACTATTCTCCTTCGTTTCTCAACCATTTTTCATGCAATTGGTACCAAAATGAAGCTAGGGACATCTACAATCACGTTATACTACTTTTAAGCCTTGAATTCCACTAGAATCTACTTGAGGAAGCTCGATAATCCGGTCGACTTGAAAAGCTTCAATCTCGGCCCTCCGATGTCCAAACTCTTCCAATGAACTACCCCGAGACTCGTGAGGACCTTGTTAAGCTTCCTATAAGCTTAGAATTCCCTTGGTTTCGATCTGCAAGGTTCGAGATGGTTCCTGGATTTCCCGTACGAAAATGCCGAGAGGAAGAGAGAGAGAAGTCCACGGGAGAGAGAGAAGGTATGTGTGTGGTCCAAAAGCCACCAATCAAAAACCAATAATTCCCTTACTTCCAATTGGGTCCAACAACTTAGGGAAAAAATAAATGAGTCCAAATCCAACTTAAATCACACAATACACTTTAACATCCAAGGGTAAAATTGTCATCGAAAATAATCTTCCAGGGCGAGCTGTGACACTCCCCATGAGATTTTGAGAGAATTGAATCAAAATTTTATATGGAATATCTATAAATCAATTAGACTTTATCAAAATCCATGAATTTATAAATCCATTGAAATCTCTCAAATTCCCAATTGAAAACACCACGTTACAAGCCAAAAGCAAACAAGCCACTTACGCTAGTGATTAAACTTTTTCTGTACGCGTCAATGCATGCAGAAATGCTAGTCTAATTATAAATGGGTAGTGCTATTAACAAACAATTTTTTACTTCTCACACACCCTTATTAGTTTATTGTCCATTGATCTTCTTCAATTCATTCGATCCAAAGGTTGAAAGTTAAGAGAGGTGTGTGAGAAGTAAAAATGAGTGTGTGAGTAGCACTACCCTTATAAATTAATAATGTTACTATGTACTTAATTATAATATGATTAAATGTTTAGGGAGAAAATGGGGATGAAAAAAAGTTTGAGGATCAAAGTGAAATAAGTGCTAAAACTCATTGGGCGCATGTGTTATTAACTCATAAAAAAGAGACAAAAACGAAGTTTGAATTCATACCCTACTTCTCACCTTGGCAGCTGAAAACAGTTTGCTCCACCGGCAAATTTCATAAACCTCCAAAACCTCCATCAAAACACAGCTATCGAAATCCAACCCAGTTCCGAGAAGAAGAAGAAAAAATGATATCAGCAATTTCTTGGGTGCCCAAAGGGGTTTCGAAGCCAGTCCCCTCCGTCGCCGACCTGCCCACCAAAGAGGAAATCGAAGAGCTGATTAAAACCGGCGCCTTGGAGAAAAGGTGAAACTTCTTAACTTGTTGATTTATTGGCGGAAGTTCAAATTTTGTGCCAATGGTGTTCACTTTCTTTGAAACTAATACTATGGTAATTTGTTTTAACCAAAAATAATTGTTGGGTAATTTTTTTTTCTCCGAAAAGTGAAAAACTTTGTGGAGGGTTGGCGGTTTATTTCTTGAAGCAAGTGGGAAAGGGTTGAATTTTCAGTTTAATGTATGTGTAACGTGTTTGTGGATTGGGACCATGAAGCTGTGTTCGGTTCGGGTGTTGATTTTCGACTCACTGACTTGTTTGGTTTTGATGGGATGCTGATTTTGCAGTGGAGATGCTGAAAGCGAGGACAATGACGGAGAAATGGATGTTGAAACCCCAACACAGGGTGATCAAGTCTCCCAAGCATTAGAGGTAGCAAAAGCACTCGGAAGAGCTCCCAAAGTTACCGAGCCAGGGACCAAATTTGATGACATAGCCGATGGATTGAGGGAACTCGACATGGAACATTATGACGACGAGGATGATGGTATTTCCCTTTGTTCTTTATTTTCTTGAATTCATTTTTGGAGCATATGAGGGGTTTAGTTACCGTGTTGCTTAAGCTGGACATGTTGGATGGACAATCAAACGGTTGCTCAGAGTTAAACTTGAAAGCTTTTTTTTTTTTGGTCATTAAACTTGAGTCCTTGTGAGACCTGTAAAATTTTCCTTTTCTTTAGTTTACAGTTAGATGGTTTTGTTAGTACATATTACCATGTCAGTTAAAATGGACGTATTATGCAATGTTGAACTTGAGCATTGTTGAAGTTACTTGTAATTTGATTAAATTTACCATATGCTTCCTCTCATGAGTGTTGATTACGATTTATAGCTAACATTGCATCTTCTTATATCTGGCCTCAGGCATTGACGTATTTAGTAGTGGGGTTGGGGACCTTTACTACCCAAGTAACGATATGGATCCATATCTAAAGAAGGAAAAGGATGATGTAAGTTTTTACTACTCAATTATGTCATTCTTTCTGTTTTCTTTCCTTCTTTTGTGAGGCTAGGAGAGCAACCTGGTTTTTCATTTTCATTTTTATTTTCTCAAAGGATGAGGATTCTGAAGACAGTGATGACGTGACCATTAATCCGAGTGATGCAGTCATAGTTTGTGCCCGCAATGAAGATGAAGTCAGCCAGCTTGAGGCATGTAATAGTTTTTGAAGTTATCTGTTTCATTTTTCTTTGTCTATTTTCCACTGACCGTAATTGAATTATGTACGAGCAGATTTGGCTGTATGTTGAATCAGAAGATGGTGAAGCAGATGTTTTTGTTCACCATGATGTCATCCTTTCATCATTTCCCCTTTGCACAGCATGGCTTGATTGTCCTCTCAAAGGTGGAGACAAAGGTGTGATTCATGTGTTACATATGCATTTTGGTTGAAACATCTGGAGGTTCACTCACATACGTGAATTATATTTGTAGTTATAATTTCTTCTGTTTTTTTTTTTATAAAAAATATGTAAGATCTTCTAATTAATTTATGTTTTCACTTGTCTTTTTCTTTGATAGCAAAGTACAATCGTGTTAAAATTAGATCTATTCTTCTCAAAATTTCTGCAACAATGAGCTCTCTTTTACAGTGAAGTTTAATGACAATTATCTTGTGCATTGTGAATAATTGTTTTCCTTTATAGGGATGCAATTTTTTCATAACTTGGATTTTTTTTTTTTCAATCATTAGTTTTGGCTATGCTTTACCTTTATATTTAACTGATGTCCAATATTTTTATATGTTGGCAGGGAATTTCATTGCTGTTGGTTTAATGGATGAACCATCTATTGAGATATGGGATCTTGACATCGTATGTAGTTCATGGACACTAGTCTCATTACATAGATATATGTGGGTAATTGATGGAAATGTTATTCTATTTTCTAAACAGTTTTGCTGTTTTTCAGATTGATGAAGTACAACCATGCGTGATATTGGGTGGTATTGCTGAGAAGAAGAAAAAGAAAGGAAAGAAGGTTTGATCCTCAATTCTTTCACTGTTTGGGCTTTGATAATCCTGCAACTCGTTTTCACTTTCTCTACCAATCCCGAAACTTGCATTGTATTAGGTATCAATCAAATACAAAGAAGACAGTCACAGAGATTCAGTTCTTGGCCTTGCTTGGAATAAGGAGTACAGGTTTGTAATCTTCTACACTTTTGTACTATGTGTTGTTGCTTCAGTGGAAGGTTCCATAAACTCTGTTGTTTTTTTCTATAAACAGAAATATACTTGCTAGTGCAAGTGCTGACCAACAAGTTAAGATTTGGGATGTGGTTACCGGAAAATGTAATATTACCATGGAGCACCATACCGACAAGGCAAGAATTTAGATAGAACTGATTTTCTATGCTTTCACCTGAAATCAAATTTTCAATGGTGTGCTATAGAATTTAACCTTATCCATACTATTTTTACAGGTTCAGGCAGTTGCATGGAATCATTTTGCCCCTCAAGTTCTTCTCAGTGGTTCTTTTGATCATACAGTAGTCTTGGTATTTAATGTTTTACAAATGTTTCTCTGTTGGCATTTATTTGTTATCCTAGAACTTAAGCAAACGTAAGGAACTTATTTGTTTGAATTTTTTTTTGACTCGTGCATTTACATTTGTTATTCATTCCAGAAAGATGGGAGGGTGCCATCACATTCTGGGTATAAGTGGACTGTCACAGCTGATGTAGAAAGCTTAGCATGGGATCCACACACTGAGCATTCATTTGTGGTGTGCGCTTTGGCTCTTAAGACAGTTTGCTTTTTGTTAATCCCTTTTCGTGTTATTTATTAATGTGTGGATACAGATGCCTCTCTGGCTTTATAAGAATTATCCTTTATTGATCACAACATTTTTTAAATCCATCCAGGTGAGCCTTGAAGATGGCACAATCAAAGGTTTTGATATTCGGGCTGCCACATCTGCTCCTACTTCTGAGTCTAAACCTAGTTTTACTCTTCATGCGCACGACAAAGCTGTTTGCTCAATCTCATATAACCCTGCAGCACCTAATGTACAGTTCTCTTTTTCTCCTTACTTTGGCGTACTTTTTTATCACTGAGTTTGTGTAATCTCACCTCTGTGCCTTTTGTTTTCCAGCTTCTTGCAACTGGATCCACAGATAAAATGGTATGAAGGTTTCTCACTACCTGCACACTCGTATACTGGGCAGATTTGAATGTTTTGTAATGTTTCCACTATCATTTGTTACAGGTAAAGCTTTGGGATTTGTCAAACAACCAACCTTCGTGCATTTCATCCAGGAATCCTAAAGCAGTAAGTGATTGATCGTAGTTCATCATTCTAGTGCGACGAGTTATTCTTTTTCTTTTTTTTTTTTAATGTGAGATTGATTGTTGGACTCTGCTCTGAATGTTGTCAGGGAGCAGTCTTTTCTATTTCGTTTGCAGAAGATAACCCCTTTTTGCTGGCCATAGGAGGCTCAAAAGGGAAACTGGAAGTGAGCCGTCTATCTGTATCTTGTTCATCGTTGCACTATTTTGAAAGGCGGCTTTTCTATGGTGGATCACGATTGCTAATTTAATATGACTGAATTTTCAGGTATGGGATACATCATACGATGCTGCGGTTGCCCAAAGATTTGGGAGTTACTACAAGAAGAGCAGACACCAAGCTGGACCTTCATCTGGTTAAACCAGGTGATAGGGGAGTATTTTTCTCCCCGTTTGAAACTTTAGAGCTTTTTTCTAGGAACAACTGTAGAGGTCTTGCAGTTTTGGCAATTTTTATGATTTGTGGAATGCCGCATCACAGCTTTGGGCGGGCGTATACCCGGTGTGAGCAGAGGTTGTTTTGTTTCCTGTATTAATGTTATGTCAAAACTCAAAGGGGATTAAGCAAAAATATGGTTTTTGAAATATGTTAGAAAGTTTCAAATTCAATCTTGCTTGTTTATGATGAAACTAGTTATTCTCTTGGCCTACACGAAATTCGTAATTTTGCACGCCATTTTCTTCTTTTGCGTACTTGTCTTTATTTTTGTTTTGATTATCCTTTAACCGATTCAACTCAAATTGCTAGAAATAAACAAGAGTGCAACGAAAGGAAATGGATGTGCTGAAAATCACTTCTAATTTGATGTGGTTTGGTTTGGTTGACATTTTGGCACCTAAAATAGCAAAATGAGCCCACTCAAATCTTGTCCAATCTCCCTTTCCAAAGCGAAGTAATAATCCACCATAAGGGTTGATTATTTCATCAATTATTGAAAAAGATGGAAGTCTGTTTCTTTATGTGGAAAGATGTTAAATACTTAAGTCATTTTGGTCAGTCAGCTTAGCGAGTTGAGGTGGAGTAATGAGTTAGAATCAAAATAAGTATATGATTTGACTACTTTCAATGATAGAAAAAATGATGTCTAGTACACCACGTCTTTTCCTTTCAAATTTAAGAAAAACCAAATGAACATCTTCAACGGGCTCTCTAAATGAGCTTCTAACTAGAGTTGGGGAAGATTTCAAAAAAATCAAGTCCAATCATGCTTTACCTCCGACGATAGGAATTCATCTAGGATCTCCTAAACATAGGAAGGAAGGAGGGCTCTCTATAATTAATGCTAATTAATATTGTTTTTGTTGCAGTCCTAATAGTTTAATAATATAGTTGTGTAAATCCTAGAAAATCCTTATGGGATTCTACTATTAGAGTTACAATACTACTGGGGTAAACAACCTTCCCTACTACTATCATAATAAGGGTAAGAAAACACACCTCAGAATTCACCCAATTCTCTTTTTCTTTATGCTTGCCGCACCTCTCTATCCTCTCTATAATTCATTAGTTAAATCAGGGCTAAAACAATTTTAAATATATATTTAATTTATTGACTAGTTATAGACTCATAGTCATTATGACTCTATGGTTTGAGCAAAACCTTTTTAAAGAGCTCCTAAAATAATTTTTGTTAAAACTTTGTTATAAAATAAAAAACGTGATTGGTGATGCTCTATGTAACATCCCACATCATCCAGGGGAGTGGATTCTGTAAGTTTTATATGTATATTCTCATCTCTACCTAGCACGAGGCCTTTTGAGAGTTTACTGGTTTCGGGTTCCGTCTTAACTCCGAAGTTAAGGGAGTTCGTGCGAGAGCAATCTCATGATGAGTGACCCATTAGGAAGTTCTCGTCTGAGTTCCCAAAAACAAAACCGTGAGGGCATGGTCGGGGCCCAAAGCGGACAATATCGTACTACGGCGGAGTCGAGCCCGAGATGTGGTGGGGGCTCGGGTCGAGATGTGACACTCTAACTAATTATCATGTTTAACCTTTCCTTTCAAAATAGCATGGTTAACACTTTAATTAAACACCATTACTTGTAACTTGTCTTAACTATTCATATATTTTGTTTTGTAAAAGCAATATAGAGAGAAGGAACATGACATAACATTTTATGTGTATAAATAAATACTCATAATCACTTCACCTTCGGAGCATATTCAATTATGTGATAATTGAGAAATTGATTAGATATGAAAATAGTACTATAGTCAATAGTGGCTATTCTTCTTAACATGTGAAATTTTTATGGATACCAAAAACACAAGTTATGTGGTATACTATTTCACGTGTTATAATACAAGTGGACAATAGAATAGATATGTTCGACTTATAAAGGGCTGGTTTGGTATATAGTGGGTCTTTTCATTAAAGGAGCACTGTAGCTCCGTGTGCTTTGAAAAAAAGCCAGTTTTCCAAAGTTGCAAATAGCAGCTTCAACTTTTTCCTTTGATTTCAGCTTATTCTCACATCAGCTTCCAAAATAAGCCTTTTTTTTTCAGTTTACCAAACACCTAAAACCCTCACAGCTTTTTTTCATGGGTGTTTTTTTTTTAAGCACCTCACTCCCAAACCACCCCAAAGTATATTAATAATAAGCTAACTCACGTGTTACAATTTAAGTAGAATAATAACACTACATGACTGTGTTTTATTTTTTATTTTCTTCAAACGATAAATTTTGTTAGATTAGATGTTAGATTAGCCACTGATGAGTTTGAACTCACGCCGTCATGTAAGAACTCAACTTATTTTCACCACTACGGTAACATGCCACTTGTCCACGTGACTGTGTTTGAGTACACCAAAAAATTACTCTTAATACAAATACTAGTACTATAGCTAGATGGTATTTAAAGGGGGGAAAAGGGGGGGGGGGGTGTCGGGGATTATAAACCTTGATCAATATTCTTCTTTTCTTAAATGAGCACATACGAACAATATTATTTATACTAAGGAGGGGATGGTATACGATGTGAGCTAGTAATATAATCTGGTTCAAATTCGTCTTTGGCGATAATCAAACCTAAGACCTCTCACTTACAAGTGAAGAAGAATACAAATGAAGAAGAATACCATTAGATCATAGTATCAAATGACATCTTTTTCATTTTCTTTTTCTTTCCTGATAAAATAAAAATATGATTTTTGCTTTCTGAAAGTGAATAATTCATGGAACATTCAGTCGCAAAAACCCTAACAAACCCCAGACTCTCTAGGAGAAACGAAATTTCTCACAATCACTTTAGCAGCACATCAGTAATTTTCTTCGACAGGCCTGGGGCTGCGCAGGTGCACACAGCCCCAGACGCCTGTCAAACGAGAGGGGCTCCAATCGAAAATATAAGCCTAGTTTACTTGTACTGTAAGTTTCAGAAATCAGTGTGTGGTCTCTAGTACTATCAGAACGTGATAATTCTCTTATACTATCAGAATGTGATGCAACTGAACTTACCATAATTAGTACAAAATCGATACTTCAGCATGATAATTCTCTTAGGTTTCACGTCTCTCTTATACAGATTACACCAAGAGCGTAATTACACAACGCCCCGCATCGAAGAAGCTAAATAAAAACCTGTACAGACCGAGCATCATTCAGGTCGCTACGACATCATGCTAAACCTGGACCCCTACCCTCTGAGCCACCTGCATTAGCAGCACAAAAGTAATTAGTTTACACAAAGGAAATAAGGTGCAATTTTTGGATGACTAGAAAAGATACGCATAAAATACATGGTAGACGATGACTACAAAAAAAAACAGAAGGTCAAAAGCAAGGGTGAAAAGGACATCAATATCGACAACGAAGATGAACGCCAAGAAAGTTTGACACATTTCTAAGGCTCTTAGATAATAAATTAAGCGGATCTGCAAGTTTAGAAGATGTGATTACGAGATAGAGGTCAGGGTCAAAGGGGTAGAGGAAGACCTAGGAAGACTTGGAAAGAGACTCTAGGAAAAGACTTGGACTACTTGGATCTAACGGAAGACATGACACAAAACCGAGTGCAGCGGCGTTTTAGGATTCATATAGCGGACCCCACTTAGTGGGATAAGGCTTTCTTGTCGTTGTTGTTGTTGTTGAACCAATAGACAAATGGTACAGACAGACAAAGCATGTATTCGTCCTCCAGCTAGTGCTCTCTTAATGATAGTATTCTAACTTGACTAAAGTAGCCAAACATTTAGCACGAAGACGTTTGAAATGTGGCAAGATAATGGAACCAACCCTGATTAATAATAGCAGCACAGATGCCTAAAAAAATTAGTCCGTCCCCGGGAAGAAACCGAGCCAACAAGGATGACTTCAATCGAACCTTATCTCATAAAAACTCCTTCCCTTCTCCCTAATGCTGTAAAAAGATACTTCTTTTTCTTTCAATCCGACCACCCTGAAGCACAGCCATCACACTACATCTGCACAGGACCTCTATACCCTTATTTCCCTCCTCCAAGTACCTTATGCTTCTCAAAGAAAAATTCCATGCAAGATGCTGGAACCACCCACCTCAACATAGCTAGATTGGCACTCCAAGTCTTCTGTATATCATATGATACACCGTTGGGAGAAACACAAATATTAGGGGCCAAGATCCAAACAAGAATATGTACCTTCAGTGGTACTTTAACGTTAGAAAGAGAGAAGATTGTCATTCAGCTTTCTTACCAAATATTTAGAGGAGAAAAACCCTAGAAGACTCCAATAGCCAGCTGTCTGCATGTTCTAGATGAAAAAAGCTCCCTAAAATTGGGTAGTTACTTAAACGAAAATATAGACTCAGACATTCTACATATGGAGGTGCTATGAAAGGTGGAGGTTCGAATAGTTGGAGGGAATGACCTGAGCAAAGTTCCCTAATCCACAGGTCGCATTGGGAGCAACCACGATGTGCCCATTAAATGTTTCCATGAAGTTATCTAGGGACTAAATAATACATCATAATACCCTTGCCTAAAATTTCCTTAGCATAAAAAGACATATGACAGGGACGTACCTCCTTGAAGGAGTGAACATCACTTCCCCAAAGCCAAGCATCACAGCCTGCATCTCTAGCACCCCATATATCATTCCTACGATCATCACCTACATGCACAGCATCCTCAGGTTTTACTCCCAATAATTCACAAGCTTTAAGAAATATTGTTGGATTTGGCTTCTCTGCTTCAACCTGTTCAAATAAGAAATAATCATAGCATCAGCAGTGACACAATGATACCAACAACACAGTTATTTTGTCATCAGACCAACGGACTATGTGAAGTAAAAAGAGTTCAAATCTTTTTGTATGTATATAATACAAATATGGAATTCCCGAAAATCCCATTTAGCTTTTGCATTCTCTTTTTGTGTGGGTGGGTGGGAGTTAAACAAGTACAGTATCACTTGCTTTGATTATTACTACAAAATAGAGACTAACTTTGTTGGACTTAACTTCTTAATTTCTGAACGATGGATAATATGGACAACCAATCACTTGATTCAAGAACCGTACGTACTGCAGAAGATCCTAGAATATGTGTCTGTCTGTGGTCCCTCTGTGTGTGTGTGTGTTTGTGAGAGAGAGAGAGAGAGAGAGAGAGAACGACGCAAAGACTTACTGTAGAGAATTTCTAAGCAATTCACTTACTTCGGCTGACACTGCTACTGCATCAAACCAATGTTCACAATGTAGAGCATGTAAAAGAGGCCTTAATCGGGTATCAAAATTTGATACAACAGCTACTTTAACACCTGCTTTCCTCAGAGCTTCAAACACCTTCTCAGCATCAGGATCACAGAGGTGCCAAGCCTAGGAGAAAACAAAGAAAAATATTATAACCCACTTCATACCTCTATATTGCTATACCTATACAGAAAATGGTACTTAAAAAATCACCCAACCTTGTCAGTCGTATAGTAGTTATAAAGTTCTTCAAAGTACTGAGAATCAGAACAGCCAGTGGAAGAACTGACTATATATTGCCAGAAGGGTCTCCCATCATTTACATATCTACAATGAAAAAAGAGAAAATGCTCACTTTAAAGATAAAAGAGAAAATCAGAGAATTCACTCCAAACATGGCAGAACAACTGGTGAACTTCTGCATTAACTAATTGAGATTAAGGGGGACACTGAAAAGAAATAGAAAGAAAGGATTCACTTCTACTTGACCAATCGCATTGAAAACACAATGGCAAGACGGGGGAAAATTCTACGCTAGACCTGAGGGGACTGTCAATATATTTCCAAAATACAAGGAACCACAAGACCATTAGATTTAGATCTTTCCCGGTCAATACTCGGTTATGAGAAACAAAGTGAAGTTGATTGGATGAAGCATCAAATCTCTGCGAATAAACTTTAGAACACAGAGTTTATGAATTAGCTTCCCAGCCAACTTCCAAAATGTCAAATAATAGGTATTAAAGTAAAAAATTGATGTAAATTTCGATAAAAGGCCAGTGAATAAAAAAAGTAAAGACATAAAACTTACACTTCAAACGACAGAAAATGGATTATCGAAAACCATATGTACCCCAGTATACAAGGGAAAATAGAAACATTGAAAACAAGATTGGAAGAGACCTGAGACGAGATCTTCCCCAAGGCTGCTCGTAAGCTCTTCTGTATCTGTTCAAAATCTCGGTCTCTGAGTACTCCACTCCGTATTTCTCGCCTATCTTCCTATATATCTATGCAAACAGAAAAATATTCAATATGTCAGCAGTCATACAGACAGATAAGAGGGGGGAAAAAAAAAAGAAAAAAAAGAAATCCCAAAACCTGCAAACTCTACAAACCAAAACCAAAATATAACTTTTAAAGGAAAATTCCCAGGGGCCAGGAATCTAATTCTCTCACACAAAACCCAGAAATTCAATAGATGCAAAAATAATCAATATCTCTACACATAATCACAAAATGGAAATATGAGCAGGATGTTCTTGGATTTTTACCATTTATGGAAATATAACAAAACACAAAATAGAAAAACAAAAATAAGCAAGGACACAAGATCCAAAAGCTTCAATCCATTGATATACAAACCCAGAAACCCAGACAATATTCAGTTCATATATATAAAAACCAGAAACCCAAACGTTCATTACAATTTACATACAAATATTAAGAAATGATATGTGCCGGCTGTGTGCATGTAAAGCGTTAGAGAGAGAGAGAGAGAGAGAGAGGGAGAGAGGACCTGAGCCATTGGCTGGGAAGGAACAACAAGGGTACCAACAGCATCAACTAGCAAAGCCTTGTGAGTGATTTCACCATACAAAGATCTTCTATAATCTTCGTAATCTTTCACACCCAATATCTCCTGCCCCATGTGCGGCGGCCTAGACCCAATGGTCCCGGACTCAGGCTGCTGCGCCACCGCAGAGGTCGAATACGACGAAGTTGACACGGCTCCACCGCTCCGGTCGGCCCGAACGGGTCCCTTGAGGCCATTGGAGGAAGACCCAGATCCCAAAATCGGTGCTTTTGTAGTGAGGAGCCTAAAGAGGTTTGTTCTGGTTGCCATTAACGCCATTGCTGAAGCTTCATTTGAGGGTCTTTCTCTTGTATCTTTGGTTTTTATGTTTTCTTTTGTGTATGACTCAGCTCTGACGAGAATACTGCGTCTGCGTGTATCCTTCATGAGCTAAGGAAATGCCTCCCGTGTGGTTTTACCGTTATACCCTCAATAGTTTTATCAATTTTGCTTTATTTATCCCTTACGTACACTATTTTTTGAGCCTCGTTACCTCGGTCATCTGATGATTAAAAACTTAAAAGTCATTACGGTTAAAGTTAATATTAAGAGTGAATATTAAAACACTAAAAGTGTATCTTTTTTTTTTAACCGTCAAATGATAATTAAAATGACTTAATAGCATGCATACATATAATCTCTTAGACCATCTCCAACCCTTGGGCTAAAAGCCAAATTTTTTAGCCCGGAAAATTTAGCTTTTAGCCCAGAAACGTTTTTTCTGCTCCAACCCTTCTACCCTAAAATTTTAGCCCGGAATTATTAAAGAATGAAATTAGCCTAAATTTTTTTCTTAAATCAATTTTTAAAAAAAAAAATAAATATGTAGATTATTGTAAATTAATTTTATGAACATTTTAATCTAAAAAAATTTAAATTCCGATAAACATTTCGCATTTAGCCCAGGGGGAAAGCTGGGGGGTATTTGGCCCAGAAATAGCATTTAGCATTTAGCCTAAAATTTTAGCATGGGTTGGAGAGTGTTTGGGGGGGTAATTTGGGGGGTAATTTGACTTTTAGCCCAGGGTTGGAGATGGTCTTAGCGTACATACAAATATTAAGAGATAATAGCATACCAATAGATCATCTCGTTACATACATGCGTATACAAATACATACAAATCTATTTAATATTTAATTTTGATGGATAATTAAAAGGACTCGCTGATAGCAGAGATGATGAGACTGATAGATTGGCCTTTATTTCAATGTTCTTCAATCTTTTAGTGAGACACGCTGAAACTTAGCTAGATAATAATTATAAAATATTAGAGACATCAAACTCTTCGATTTGCCGAACATACCGTTGTGTGAAATGAAATCAAAGATTGCAGACAACCCAACTGAGAAATCGGCCAAGAGATGTAAAAGAAGGGCAGGCCGTTGGGAGTGAAAACATGAGACTGGCCTTGAATGTCGATTTATTGCCGATGAATTTGAGAAGAAAGAAAGCCGACTTTGAGAAAGATTTGCGGGGAGAGAGAAAGAGAGAGAGAGAGAAGGGTTGGACATGTTTATTCTTGCATCTAACGAAGATTTGACAAAGATCTCATTTTTGGATCAATTTACTAACAATCTTTATAACGAGAGTTTAAATCTCTATTTTTTTACTACATGAGCAATCTTTGAATACGTTATCACCATAACAACATTAATCCAATTTTCGCATATAAAACATTTTACTACTGTTGCCTAAATCTCTTGCTAATTGATAATCATTCATCCAAACAAGTGTTTATATCCACGGGAAAAAAAATTCAATAAACGGCAGTTGCCCCTATCGCATGTGATCATATATTTTAATTTCGCACACATAACTCTCATACTTATGATGTATGTGTGGTATTATATTTTTCTTTAGTACGGTCGAAAGCCTGCGCAAGGTTTTTTAAAATTAAAGCCCATTTTTTTGTTTTTATCTTCGATGCAATTAATTTTTTTTTAATACAACGATAATGTTAATGAGTTAAATAGTTAATCGTAATAAAAGACTAAAGAAAAATGAATTCACACTAAGATACACATACTTAATTACTTTCTGATAATACAATAAACACTCGTATGCACAATTTTTTTTCTAATAAATATCGTATCTTTACTCAAAATTCTTGGTGCATACAAGTCTCCCTCCCATCCAGTAGCGAAGCTACAGAGGAGCAAGGAGGGGCTGCCGGCCCTCCCCTCGCAGAAAATCAAGCCCAAAAGCGGTGCTTTTTCTGGCTTTTGAAGATTTCTATTTTTTCTAGTGGGTGTAAAGAAAAACTGAATTCTGGGTTGTTTTAGGTGTGTTTGGATTCTGTTTCTAAAAACCCTAGTTTTATTTAATTGATAATTGAATATGAATAGGAAAGGTTGTACTTTGTTCGCTGAATGAAAAATAACATAAGGACTCTTTTTTTTTTTTGAAAGGGACAAAAGTTAATGTTGAAAACACCAATATGAAGTCCTTAGGAATTGGATTAGCTGAATTTGGAATTCCGCAACGATTAGTATAATGGAAATGGTGTGGATTTTTCTTGCAAGATTGTTGCTTGTATTTTATTGGGTTTGACAATGAAGGTATTGTGGATCTGAAAGTGCCATTGGAACACTTTTCGATGTATCGTGAGTGGCAGGAGGATAATGTCCAGAAGATGAGCAAAAGAGAGTTTTTGTTTCACAAGATTACTACTGTCTTTGTTGAATAATTTGAGTTGGTTTGAA
Organism: Malus domestica; assembly: GCF_042453785.1. NCBI lineage: Eukaryota > Viridiplantae > Streptophyta > Magnoliopsida > Rosales > Rosaceae > Malus > Malus domestica. Next base: position 11,542,200 of record NC_091672.1, read on the forward strand.
GAAATAACTCAAGCTTTTAAGGTTTACAAGTGCAATGATTGTCCATTTTTTTTATTGTTGGAGGCTATTTCGTATAATCTCGAAGTTCAGAAACAATTTTTTACTTTAAAATTTAAGGAGAAAATAGAACTTGAGACTAAGGTTTAGGGTATATTCTTCAATGTCATTATGCATCTTGTAGTTTGGCATCATCTACTTGGCTTTTTTGGTGCTCTTGTTGGTTAAACAAATCCACTGAATTAGTGGATCATAGTTAAATCTAATTCTACAAACTCAGTTAAACAACTTCAAGGAGGTAACCAATTTAAGGATGTCTCATTGAAATTCAATTATTTCTTCAAGTGATTAACTTTTATCCTTTTACATTTCATCCCTCATTCCGACAATTCATGACTTCGCCACTGCTCCCATAAATCGTCACGCAAACCTTATCTCACTTATGATAACATAGCAACAGTTATTACGTGGTCGAACTGAGCAGACCATGAGACGCTCACATCTATCCCCTAAAAACATCTCTCGATACCAATACCTAAAGATAAAATTCCTTTTCCTTTAATTTAATGGAAAGTGTCCTTTTTGTTACCCAAAACAAACAAAAAAAAAGAAAAGAAAAAGTCCCTTTCTTATCGTCATAACATGAAAAACAAAATAGAATTTCATTAGAAAATTCAAGATGATTATTGTATAAATGATTTGATTGCAGCCCTTGTCATTCTGATGTACTAGTACACTATTACACTAGTAGGATATCACACATCACTTTCTTGTTTCTTTCTTTTTTAAGGTCTCCATCATAAAATTTTGAATAGGTCTAATTTTTTACAATGATAATTTATTATGATGAATTGAAATGTAGACCTCGACTGCAGCGCCGTACAGGAAAAGAGTTCAAATCTTCTGCATCCAAAATAGATATGACCCCTTTATGGCTTTTATAATTTAGTAACGTCTATCTAACAATCTTAGTTTTGGAAGAAAATCTATCAATCTTAGTTTTGGAACAAAATCTATTTAACAATTTTTAAATTGTTGTTATCTCCTTAAATTTCTAAAGGGGATAATATAATTTATTTATAAATTTGAGGAGATAACAGCAGGTTAATCCTGTTATATGAATGGGTAGATGTAACTAAATTATAAAAGTATTGACCTTAAAAATTACTTAGCTTACGTGATGCTTATGCCGAGTAACTAATGAACTAACTACGTCCTCCAGTTGAATGCGAGACGTGCTAACTCGTCGGCCGAGTTCGGCCGGGGAGTAAAATGTATGTTAATGTGGCGTTGGGTGTGCTAATGACTTCTTGATCTCACGACTGCGGCCGAGGAAGAAACACGTCTTGGACTTTGGGTTCTAGAGCCTGAAGAGAAGGCTTCTAGTTCTACGAAGTTTAATATCAAATTTGGCTTTCAGTGTGCCGAATGTAGTAACCTGGTAACATCTTACTTTGCTGAGAAGGCTGATGAGATGACCTCTACCAATAAGGACTCGGAAATTCTTGTTGACTGAGACTTGGATAAATAACCAGTCGGTCTCAAAGCAATGATGTTTTATCTAAACTGAAGGTGCTCCTTGGTTGGCTAATTTTATGGCTCCAATGTTGTTTACCCAAATAAGGTCCGGTTGATTATATAGCTCCAGTGCTATTTACCCAAACTGAAGATGTTGCCGGTTGCCTCCACAGTACTGTTTATCCAAATTGAAGATGTGTTAGCAGAAAAATAAATAAATAAAAATCTCAAGATGTTTGACAGGTTTGCGCATGGCATTTGGGTGTTAAATATTGGAGGGGCTTGAAATGTTGCACGGTTTATTGTATTTATAGAGACGAGTGCACGTGGGTTGATAAACTGATATAGGTTGTGCCATGCTACTAGAACTCTTCCACCGTTCAAGCTTCGGATAAATCCCACTACTCCCAAGACTCTAAACTTAGTAAAAAATGCAACCAAATTCAATCCTTGTGCTTTAGCCTTATCACATTGAATCCTAAGAAAACATGCACCCATGGATTTGAACAAATAACAATCCATATGCACCGCCGTGGTTACATTTTGGAGATAATCATCGCCAAACTTGCGGTACAGAACTATAGGGGAAGTAGCCTCCCAATCCTCCACGTGTATGCATGTGTTGACTAAAAAATTGCAAATCAATTGCAATTCTTCATCTGGGAAAATGATCCTCGTCAGATCTTTTTCTTGAGGATCTCGGGAATTCTGTGATCGTGACCGTTCATCGTATATCGTGCGGTTAATTTTTGTTAGATACTATTTATATTTAATTTAAAATTTAAAATTCAAAATGATTTCTGACAACACGATATACGATGAACGATCACGATCACGATCACGGAATCCCAGAAAAAGGATCCGACCTAACTCTGACCAACTGTTATGGGTTATTCCATAACCATTCTTATTTGGAAAGAACTTCGCTACTGAAGAATTCAGCAGCAGGTCTTGCTTACACCTAATTCCAGCTGGACACGTGTCCAAGTTTGATTAAAAAAATCAAAACTTGGACACATATCCAGCTGGGATTGGGTGTAAGTAGGACATGCTGCTGAATTTACAGCAGCTAAGTCCAGTTTTTCTCATTTACTATGGAGAATACTTGGGCAATGACTATACAAAACCACAAGTATACTGACTCTGACATGGCCCACTAACAAATATACACGTATATATTTGTAAAAGGACAATACTTCGATACTGAACAATCAGTAGCTAATTTTACTGACCACCTATGGGGCCCAATAAGTTTAAACCATCTATCAATCTACGAAACTTGCGATCTCTGTAACCAAACATAAATTCATGCTTTAAACCCGTGGCTAAACAATAATCTTCCTCTTGTCCAACAAGTCTGTGAAGATCGACCACCGTGACCTTGTCGACTCCGGCACCATCTTCAAGACTTCACCAATCTTGTCCCCCACAGCCATGCCGAGCTCAATCATTGGCGATTTGTAATCTTGTTGTCACAAGTTGGCGACATCCACGTCAAACCCATATAGCTGCGCTCCATCAATCTCATTGCAGCGGTGGAATCAATGGTTAGAAGAGAAATTAGGGCGGGGGTGAGATCAATGGAGGAGAGAAGATGGGCTGAAGAAGAAATCATAGCCATGACATGTAAGATTAACAGACATCGGAGAAGAAGAGTTCTGTTTGGTATTGGGTTTAAAAAGGTTGGTTTGTGTTTGGTTACAAAGATAGCAAACTAAATAGCTATCATCTCTCTGACTTCAACCATGGAGAAACACAGATCCATTTTTACAGACCACTTTAATGGCATTCCTCCCAGAAGGCAAGTTTCGAACCTTTCTTTTTGTTGCCTTTGTGCACCATCCTCCTCTTACCAACCCCAGGGGCCTTAGATCTCTTTACTACTGATAGATTTTTCATTCACAATCAATAACGTATAATTCCAGATTCGTGAGGATGGGTCTTCTTTTCTCCATGCTTGTGGTTTGGGAATGGGATTAACAGAGGTCCGGAGGAGAGTCGAAGAAAAGATTACGGTCGGGATGACGAAGGAGAGGGTGGGAGTGGGATCGACGGGGAAGGTGTGGGAGTTTGCATTTTTTTTAATAAATTCCAAGAGACTTGTTGCATACTTAAATGAACACACATTATATCCTTATTCCCCATGTTTTCATTAGGTTCCAATACTTCATCATATATATGTCATTCTATTTTGTAGTTTATGATGAAATTATATATATTTTAAGTATAAGTAGACACTTATTTACACGAAATATAATAGATTTACTTAAATCCGCCTAGTCCGCCTAAGTGCCCGCCTAGATCCCGCCTAGCCGCTAGGCCCCAATCCACCGCCCGACTAGCTTCTAGCGTCTTTTAGAACCTTGATATTATCTACACTAAGAGGATGAGGTGTGTTTAGCCTCACAATGGGCTAGTAATAATATGGTTCAAACTCGCATTTGGCGAGAATTGATAGGAGCATATTTATGCAACTTAGTTAGCTTGTTTTTGTGCATTTACGTTGTTAGTTCTTAGTTATTTTAGTCTTTTAAGCCATTGTTGTGTGTTTTTAGGTTCTAAGGACAAAGTATGCAAGAATGTGCATTTTGGAGCATTTTGGAGCAAAATTGGGCTTGGAATGAATAGCACATGCTTGGAGCAAAAGGAATGGACGAAATTGAAGACTTGAAGATGTAAGGATTCCTAGTCAACGAAGGATTCCTAGAAGAAGGAGGATTCCTACTCCAACAAGGATTCTTACTTGAAGTAGGAAAGTTAAGCCAAAGTTTCCTATTTTGGTTTGACCTTTCCTAATCCTAAATATCCCTAATGTTCCAGTAACATTGAAGGCCTTATATGCATTCTAGACATAAACCAAAGGTTCTAGAACACTTTCCAACCTTGCCGCACCTAAACCTTTCTAGAACCCTTTTTCCTTGCCTTGCAAGGCATTCCCTTGCCCTTATCCTCTCAACCGCACCTCTCAAGCCCTTTCCCTCTTGGATTATGATTTGTTAGGCTCTTTTCCTTGTGGATTTGGGTTCTACAAATCCTTTTCAGAAATTAATTGGACCACAATTCCTTTTCCAAACTTTATGCCGCACCCTAGGCCTTTATTCCTTAATTTCTGCTATGTCCAAGTCCCAATCTGATTTCCCTAGGGTTTTGTGATGCCTATATACACATATTTTAGGGTTGTGCCGCATATATCACCCATTCACTCAAAAACACAATCAACCGCACCCCATTCATCATTCTACACATCCAAACACAATTCCAGTCATCCTCCTTCCCTTGCCGCAACCCCCATCCAACCTAAACCTATCTCTGACCCTTTCATACATCCATACACATCCTTGGATTCTTGTGCCGCAGCAAGGTGGGGAAGAAGAAGGGCCTTGGCGTTTCATGCTTGCAGATTGGAGCGTTTTAGGTGTACTTCGTTCTTGTTTTCAATGTTTACTTTGTTATTACTTTCTAATTTTGCTGTAATCATGAGTGGCTAAACCCTTATTTAGTTAGGGGGATGTTGATGCACAAAACTGGAGGTCTTGGAACAATGTAAATCCGACCGTGAATCTGTAAGATATATAAATAACACAAGATGTATCGTGGTTCACCCCAAGGTTTGGGCTACGTCCACACTGATTATTGTATTTATTTGAGAGGTGAGGGAGAGAGATGGAGATAGATTCTAAGGGTAAGAGAGCCCTTCCACGGCCTAGGAATGGGCTTCTCCCCAATTGTGAGGGTGAGGGGTCTTTTTATAGAATAAGGGCTCCTCCCCTTTTTACATATTACCCCTCTATTTATTACATAATTACATTTAAGTCCCCCAAGTATTTATACGAGGTCTAAATACGGAGGCCCTAAGTATGGTATAAACAGTAATCCCCCAAGTCTTCAGTCAAGAGAGTCTTTTGGCTGGAGACTTGAAATTCAGTCCATGTGTGGGCCGAAGTAACTAGATGTCGTCTTGAATTGATACTTGATATGAGGCGGTGCTCAAAGTGAAATAATGCTCATCTAGAAGTTGCACATGTTGCAAGGCTGCTCGGCTTGTGGCTTATGTTGCCTTGGTTGGCTCGGCTTGTGGTGCTTGAAGGTGAGGGGGTCCCTTTTATAGAATAAGGGCTCGCTTCTCAATATATAAATGATGGGCTATAATTGATACTCACGGCGAGATGGTTGCTCAGTAGGTGGCGATGCTCTCTAATGATGGTGAGGGAGTCCCTTTTATAGAAAAATGGCTCGCTCCTCAATACATAAGTGACGCGTTAAGAATGATGCTCGCGGCGATGCGGTTGCTCAACTGGCAGCGTTGCTCTCTAATGAAGGTGAGGGAGTCCCTTTTATATAATAAGGGCTCGCTCCTCAATACATAAGTGACGCGTTAGGAGTGATGCTGGCGGCGAGGCGGTTGCTCAGTTGGCGGCGTTGCTCTCTAATGAAGGTGAGGGAGTCCCTTTTATAGAATAAAGGCTCGCTCTTCAGTACATGAATAATGTGTGCTCTCTAATGAAAGTGAAGGAGTCCCTTTTATAGAACAAAGGTTCACTCCTTAATACATAAATAATGGGCTAAGTCCCCCAAGTATTTTTCATGAAGCCCAGTTGAGGCCCAATATATGGTACATAATGTAGTCCCCCAAGTCTTCGGTCAATAGGGTCTGTTGGCTGGAGACTTCAAATTGAATCCATGTACGGGCCGAAGTGGCGGTTGTTTGGAGGCGGTATTTGTATACCCTGCACTGAAGTTTTGTAGGTGAAGCTTTGCAAGTGAAGCTTTGAAGCTAGAGCTCTGTAAATGAAGCTTTCGAAGCTGGTGTTGGAAATGTGCCCTAAAACCAATCATATGATGATACTTTGCAGACATTTCACATGTTAAACTAATCTAGTTTAATATCAAGGGCAAAGATTATTGTTTAAGCCGTCTCATATAAATGTTATATACTTAAATGATAAGTCCAAGGAATATGTAATTAGGAGAATGTGATTTAAACAAGTTAGATTACTGAGACCATTCTCTTTCATATACATATCCTAAACGTTCCTGATCATAGGATTGCCAATTGGGCATTGACAGTCCGTTAAGATCAGTACATGCTATGTCTTCTCTTAGTGAAAGTTACTAGTCTCGAGTCATTGGTGTGATTGACACCAAGACAAGCATGTAGGTGCTCAATAACGAATGAGTCCACTGAACACGATCAACGAGGAGTTCTCATACTCATGTCACATGAGAACTCATGGTTGGGATAATGCAAAGTAGTCATTTGACCTGAGGCATCATAGTTGTCTTATGGTTAAGTCCTTGATCTTTGATTATGTCAAAGTCACTCCATCAGGAGGGTGTCCACGGCATAGTTGGGGTTAAGCCACTTAGCCATGGAGGCAAGTGAATGCGCAACAAGAGATCTCTAACCTTCAAACTGTTTGAGGGAGAATACTCTATGATATGATTAAGAATCTCTGGCCAGAGTATGAATGAGATTTAGGAAGTCATTCCAAATCACATTCAAGGTAATCATATAAGTAAATGAATCACATTGGATAGTAGACATGATTAAACTATCAAACCAAACAATGTGGTCAAGAGTATTGTATTAGAGAAAGACCGTATTGCATTGTAATCCTAAACTGAATAGGTTCTCCACCTCTTCTGATTAGCTTGGGTAACCATGACATACTGCTAGGTGTCATTCATGGTTTGTGGAAGCCCTAAACGTGTATAATCACTAAAGGGAGAATTGAAAGTAAGTTTCAATTCACAATCGATTTGAAAGTGTTCTAATTGCCCACTGCCTCGCTAAAAGGAACCTAATGGATCGTACACCGTGTAAGGCAGAGATTGAAGAAACAATGGAGATGAGTAAGAATAATTAAATGGTTTAATTATTTATGGCAAGGATTAATTAATATGTTAATTAATCAAACGAATCAAGTTCGTTAAAAGACCACGGGTTAGTTTTGGGCCTCAAGGCCCAATGGGCTTTGAACGTCAAGCCCATTGACTTAAGTTGTATGACAACTTAATGACAAATAATTCACAAAGGCCTTAAAAGCCCAATGAAACCCTATGGCCGGCCATTTAGTTAAAGGAGTGGGTTTTGGACTTAATTACAAGTTTGCAACTCAAATGAATGTAGGTATAAATATGACTTTATAGCCAAAATTCATTTAGGGTTTCTTTTGAGAAAATTGGAGAGAACACAAAGCTCTCCTTTCTCTCTAAAGAGGCCGGCCACCCTTGGAAGGATTAGCTAGTAATTTTTCTCCTCCAAGGTCACTTATCTCTTCTTCACATCTTACCTTGGTGTGGAGACTTAGAGATTCTCTATTTTGAGAACTTGGAGAAACATATTCTTCCATCCAAATCCATGGATCTAAGAAGCAAGGAATGAAGGCCCTCTCCTTGGGTGATTAGCCGTTGCTTATGCAAAGAGGAATCTACAAAGGTATAAATTTCTCAACTCACTTTGACTTGAGTTGGGTCTTGGTTCACCAATCTACTAGGCTTTGAATTTCATGGTTAATGTTTTGTTTTTAAGTGCATACAAGCATGATTCCGCCCTTTAATTGTTAATTGCATGCTATAGATGTTGCTTAAATGAACATTTTTTTCACAAAATTTCCTTCAGCTGGAGCTTTTGTAAATGAAGCTTTTGAAGCTAGAGCTCTGTAAATGAAGCTTTTGAAGCTGATTGACATGAGTGATGCTCATGAATGTTTATGTTGATTGACATGAGTGATGCTCATGGATGTTGTCATGAGTGATGCTCATGAATGTTAACATGAGTGATGCTCATGAATGTTGATATGAATGATGGTCATGAATGTTTATGTATGATTGTCATGAGTGATGCTCATGAATGTTTATGTATGAATGACATGAGTAATGCTTATGTATAATTTGGAGTACTGGGCGTACTTTTGATCACCTGGTTGATGGCATGAAGGAGAGTACGAGTTGTACATTTCATCACCTGGTTGGTGGCATGAATGGTTAGTTGCCAAATGATATTAGAGTATAGGTTGTACATTTCACACAACTTTTCGTATCGATTCCCACAGACGGCGCCAAATGTTGATGCACAAAACCGGAGGTCTTGGAATAACGTAAATCCGACCATGAATCTGCAAGATATGTAAATAACACAAGATGTATCGTGGTTCACCCCAAGGTTTGGGCTACATCCACACTGATTATTGTATTTATCTGAAAGGTGAGGGAGAGAGATGGAGAGAGCTTCTAAGGGTAAGAGAGCCCTTCCACAGCCTAGGAATTGGCCTCTCCCTAATTGTGAGGGTGAGGGGTTCTTTTATAGAATAAGGGCTCATCCCATTTTTACATATTTGCCCTTCCATTTATTACATAATTACATTTAAGTCCCCCGAGTATTTATACAAGGTCTAAATACGGAGACCCTAAGTATGGTATAAACAGGGGAAATTTGAAGCCATGAACATGCTTGAGATATGAATTGATTTCTTCCAATTGTGATTTGTTAAGTTGTGATTGCAATTCAATTATTTGTTTTATTCATAATTGATTCTTGTATGTTTATTAAGGATGCATACTTCGTTTTCATGCATGAATTAGATGCTAGAATATAAATGAGTTTCACCTAATCGTTACAAGTTTATATTCATTAGTAGTGAAGGTTGCTTGTCACAATCGCGTTAATTGAAATCTTGACAAACGTATCATGCATTCATAGTTACAATTGCCTCGTCAACACTTATGATTTTCATGAAACGTAATGATCTCTGATTGTATCTCTATTATGCATTCATGTAGGGGACTTTTAGAGAATGATTTGGGTTGTTGCATGCATTCATCCAATCCAATGAGCAAAGAAAAATCTGAGGGTTAATTTGTGCATCACGGTTAATCTGGGGTGTTGAGCATCATAATTTATTGAAAAGCAATTGGAAATCAATTCATGTACAAGCGTGTTATGTGTGAAAAACGAACCTCTAACTAATTCATCCATCATCTTATTTCTCAATTTCATACTCGTTTGTTTGTTTGTTTCAAATTCGTCCAAATCAAAACCCCCCTTTTATTTTCTGGTTCAAAGTGTTTCAAATCTGTTTTGTTTGTGTTTTTGATTGTTTTAGGTCAAGCCAAAACCCAATTTTCGTCCAAAGTTGTGTTTAGAGTCAGAAACTGCCCAGTTTGTGTTTTTAGGCAGTTTTGAGTGTTTTTAAGTTGTTTTAAGTCTCTTGAACCTGTTTTGAGTCCCTTGAGTCTATTCAAACATTTTTAACTTTGTTTTTATGTTTTTGAGTCAGTTTAGAGGTTTTAGCAAGCTCTCCTAATCCCCGATTTAGAACGATCCCTACTTGCATTTACACTACGATTTGACAACAAAAGGGTTTAATTTGAGTGCTTAACTTTTATCACATCAAGAATCAAACCTAAAACCTCTTACTTACAAGTGAAGAGGAATACCACTAGACCGTAGTACTAAGTGGCACTAAATAAAAATTCTTTAATGACTCATTTTCAAGTAGTTATTTATAAATTTATTTAAAAGCATTGTATTTGGTCATTTCAAATTTCTTTATCTGATGTTTTGTGGTGCATATTTTACCAATGTTGTTTAAATCTCTTGCTAATTGATAATGTTTCATCCAAACAAGTGTTTATATGGACCGAAAAAAATTCAATATATGGTAGCTGGTCCTCTCCAATGTGATTGTGTTTTTAACTTCTCACATAACTCTCATACTTAAGACGTATGTGTGGTATTATATTTTTTAGTCCAGTTGAAATCCCTCGCAACGTTTTATTAAATTGAGGCTCACTTTTTTCTTTTTATCCTTATTGCAATTAATTTTTTTCTTGTTTTTAGTACAACGATAACATTAGTATATTAAATAGTTAATTGTCAAGAAAGGATCAATAAGAAATGAATACACACCAAGGTGCACATACTTGATTACTTTTTGCCACTGCAGTAAAACACTCATATGCACGATTATTTTTTCTTTTTTTCTAACCAATGAATATTGTATATTTACTCAATACGTCCCCCTCTCATCACTTGTCACGCAAACCCAAATCCTCTTGCATTTGATTCATTCAGCCTGCACTGGTCTCACTTATGATAACGTGGGTGCATTTTTACTTACAACTATAAACTATGATGTATGCTTATCATACATCTAATCATCTGACATGTGTTCACTCACTTAACCTTGATTTTTTTTTTAAATTAAAAAAATAACTAGGGTTAATCTCAATTTACTACTTTGACGTTTCGTGATTTTCAACATTTGGTATATAAAGTTTTTTCCATCTCAGAATCATACCTCAAGTCTTAATTTTGGGACAGTTTCATACATCTGTTAAGTTTTCCGTTAGAACTTCTATTAATTGATGATATGACATCCACGTGGACAATAACTGAGCGCCGTGTGTCAATATAGGCCCACATAAATATTAAAAAATATTAAAAAATTTAAAATTAAAAAAAAAAAAAAACCATTTCTGGGCTCCCTCTCCCCAAACATCCCTTCTCCTCTGCACACCCTCTCCCCAAACATCCCAACCATGTACGAGCTCCACTTCACCGTGCTTAGGGATGGACAACAGTTATGGCAGGCGGGTAACCGCGGTTATTTATCCATAACCGTTTATTCTTATACCCGCATAACTGTTTACCCGTTGAGTAATTGTCTAAACGGTTATACCCATACCCATAACCATTTATAAATGGTTAACCATACCCATAACCGTGTACCCATTTAACCGTAACCGTTTATCCATTTATCATTTTTAAACCTGTTTATCCTTTTTTTTTAACAACTTGAAAATTAAAAAAGAAAAATTTGTCATAATTTTGTTTTTCTAACAATTAAACACCGTTATAGGTACATTCATCATACATTTATGCATTTTAATTTTTTAAGTCCGTATACCATTCCAATAATTGAAATAATAGTTTACAGACGATATTTTTAACTGTTAGCAATGAAGGTAATATAAAATTTGCTAAGTATTCTTGGGTTACGAAAATTGTTAAAATACAATATTCTTGGGTTATTTGACTCGGAATGTAAAATATTAACATAATATATATAATGGACCATGAAATTTAGAGTGGTTAAGGAAAACTATATTGTATTAGCTATAGAAATCATGCACTATAGTCAATAGCATTGATCTAAGTTTTGTTCGATAGGGAACATTGTTTGTGTTAAGTTTACATATATAAAATAAATGGGTAAATGGTTACCCGTTTATAACCGCGGTTAATACCCATAACCGCCCATTTAAATTTCGCGGGTAAACAGTTATACCCATAACCGTTTATTTATCTAAACGGTTACCCATAACCGTAACCGTGAAATTTAAATAGGCGGGTAACCGCAGTTGCCCATAATCGATGGGTATTCCCTAACCGTGCCATGTCCGGCGCTATCCTCAACAACATTAACACTTGCCTGGACACTCGTACCGTCTTCGTACTCTTGCGCCACAGCGAAGCCATTTCTCTCTTCCTGTTGAACACCCTTTCCCCTCGACTCGTCCTCATCGCCCACAATTCAAGCGCGCCGTTACGCGCAGCACCACTCGATCACTTATTGTGCACATACGAGGACCTTGTGGACAAAGGCGACGAGGGGTTCGAGTGGGTCCCGCCGTCGAACGAGTGGGATCCGATGACTGCCACATCGTCAAGAGTCGTTCACCGCCATAGAGAACGATGCAGCAGCGGCCGAAGGTCTTGACATCGCCGATCTTGTTGAAGACGAGCAGGAGGAGGGAGTTCGGAAGGCGATCGAAGAGGTCGTCGTCGATGGAGGAGTAGGGTTCCAGAAGACAATGACGAATTCCTCCAATCGGCACTCCTACTCCGTTGGTTCCTCCGATTACATCATAGATGAGGAGGAGTTAGAAGTGACGCTGAGCAATGCTGAGCGAGAGGGTGCGGGTTGCAGAGGGATGAAGGAAGGGATGAGGTTGGGGAGGTAGAAGACGAGTTGGGTTTTTTTTTTTCACCTGTTTTTTATTTTATAATATTTATGTGGACTCATATTGACACGTGGGGCTCAATTATTGTTTATGTGTGAGTTACGTCATCAATTAACAGAAGTTTTAATATGAAATTGTCCCAAAATTAAGACTTGAGGTATGATTTTGAGATGAAAAAAACTTCGTGTACCAAATGTTGAAAACCATGAAACTTCAAAGTAGTAAACTGAGATTAACCTAAATAATTATTAATGTGAAAGTTAACTAGAACTAAGTAAAACGATAGTGAAAGATAATTAGTTGTACGAGAAACGTACAATATAATTCTGAAAGTGAGCAAAAATGCTACGCGATGACATAGCAATCGTGATTACGTGGTCGAACTAAGCAGACCATTTGACGCTCCTTTCCCACAAAGATATATCCCGAAATCGACACCTAAAGATAAAATTTCATTTTCCTTTAATTTAATGGAAAATGTCCCTTTTTTTGTTACCCAAAACAAAAAGAAAAAGAATATGTCCCCTTCGAAAAACAAAATAGAATTTCATTAGAAAATTCAAGATAATTGTGATGACCAAATTATTGTATACATTTGATTGCAAATTTCTTATGTACTAGTACACTACACTAGTAGGTTATCTGTCATCACACATCATTTTCTTGTTTCTTTGTTTTTTTTTTCTCCCTACGTTTTTCAATCCATCACATCCAAGATTATTGTGCAAGAATTCTTTTTTTTTTTTTCCATGAAAGAAGCAAAGCAATTTCCGTTACAAAAAGAAGCAAAAATATGATCTTTAAATTGAATATTCGTCTGGTTAAATTATTACTTATATAGTGATGTATACATATGTTTTGATATTATATGGTCTACTTTGTAATGTATTTCGATAATTCAATCATTTATCTTTTAAGTCTTCTCTCAAACGTCGTGTCTACTCAAAATTACTCAAATTACAAAACATATAATCATTTGATTAATGGTAGTCATTTTAGTGGTCTTTGCATAACATCATACATTTAATTTCTTCATTTCATATGAATGTCTTTTTATTTTGGTTCAGTTATAACCTTCCAAATATGGCACAGATATGTGGAAATGCATACATGACACGTGTATGAGTGTTGGACATCACTAAGAACTGATATGGCAGACACGTCAATTGATTAGAATCCGCATCAGCGGAATTGCTACTCTCCTGCTCTTCCAATCCTCAACTAGTTAAGAACAACAGATATGGAACGAGTTCACTGCTACATGACATCTTGATCCAACATAATATTGTCATGTAAAAAAAAAAAAAAAAACAGACTACAGTTACTCGATCCTCCACTGAGGCAGAATATCGATCATTAGCTCATAATGCAACTGAAATCACCTGGATTCGTTAAATCATCAGAGGCATTGGATTTCCTTTATCCAAAATTCCTACTATGTGGTGTAACAATGTGTCTGCGATTTCCTTGGCATCAAATCCAGTTTTTCATGATCGTACTAAGCATGTGAAAATTGAGTACCACTACATTTGTGAATTGGTTCTTGCTCATCTTCTACAAGGTCAGTATGTTCCTAGTCAAAATCAACTTGCTGACATCCACACAAAGGCTTCTATGTGTTTATGAGTATCGAAACAAAAGAAATGTGGGAGATTCTGCTAAAATAAGATTTTGAGAGCTTCACCAAACAACTTAGTGTAGCTCTAAGAGAAGCTCTGTTAAACTAGTAAGTGAACAGTGTTTAAAAAAACCTATTTTAACTAGTCAGTTTAACTTTTCATCTCCAGCAACTCTGTATTTTAACAAATTTTAAATATTTTATTATTAAAGTTCCCAAAGGGATAGGAATGAGTTCGCAATGACTACAACGGGAAAGCAGCCCCTAGGCTTTTTAACACATTTATTCCGAAATATGTTGGATCACAATTTACAATTAGTAATCCAATACTTGAAAAATCATAAATTATATTGATTGAGCCCGCCCACAGTGGGTGTCCAAAATCGGGTCTTTCATAATCAAGTGATAGAACTGCTATGAAACTACTTATGTAGTAGATAGCGCCAGAGACAATTCGAACTCAATCTACTCGTTTTCTAAAACCTCTATCGAGTGTTGATAATTTTTTAACATTTAGCATACCAACAATTACTAAATTTAAAGAGCAACTGTTCACTTTGCTATATATATTATATATAGTCCTTAATAGAGTATCTTGGAGATAGGCTTTTAGATTTAACTCTTTAAAATAGAGTTTTAATGGTTTTACTGCTTCTCTCGGAGACGGTCTCAGAGGGCTCAAAACTTGACAAAAAACCTAAAATGCTAAAAGCTCTACCAAACGAGTCATCACTTTGGTCTCTGCACAGTAGCTATGTTGATATCAAAACAAAGAAAATAAAAGGAGGCGGGATTTGCCACTTAATACTATAGTCTAGTAGTATTCATCTTCACTTGCAAAGTCTTAGATTCGATTCTCGCCAAAGATGAATTTGAACCACATCCCTTAGTATAGATAATAGTTTATTCGAAGAAGAAAAAACAAAAATGAGGCAAGATTTTACCTTAAGAGTTTACAGGTTTTCGGGTTACGCCCTGAAACTCCGGTCGCATTGGGAATGAACATAAAATGTCATAAGGTATAAACAAGTGACAGAAAATCAAAAGAAAAAGAAAAACTCCATTCTGGTTCATGACCCCAATAACGAAATTGGTAAAATCCAGATTGTTAAAAGCTAATATAACTTGAACACCATCCATCTCAAGTCAAGTTCTGAAAAACTAGTTAACGAGATTCCGAAGGATCTGGGAACCTACAGCAATACGAACAGAATGAACTCAATCTTAACTTGGATGTACTGCACCCGCCATAAAACCAAATCGACCCCCAATGCATTCTAATTGATTATAAGAATAACGAAAATACAATTTACATATCATCCATCCAACAAGACGAAAACTTCTAAGCTTCGAGTTTATTGAAATCCCAGCACATTATTTGAATATTTATCCCACCTGGCAGGAAGAAAGCAAGGAATGTGATTAACAGATCAGTCGAACAATGTACATATATGAAGAATTATGCCACAAGTATTTCATTTGATACCCTCAACAAACCTGACTTATCATCCAATTCCCCTTAACGAACACTAACCCGACATACAAGCATAGCATCAGGTGTACGACTAAACAGATCCATGATCCAACGGGTGAGGTGAGAAGCTCAAATTTAATATCCATATTTCTTATCTCAGAAGCTTGAAAAAATACATACTCCATTTGACTGACAAGGACAAACTTTTGGGCGTAGATGAACTAAAAAGGTCCATTCACACAGGAAACAAAACGAATAAATATCATAAGGCCATAGTTTTGTTCTTATTCTCCTTCATTTTCTCAGCAAACAAAACAAGGGGTACAAATATATATATATATATATATATAGCTCTTATCACCAGAAATGAAACAAAGATCTGTGAGAAATTGAATCCTAAAGAATTAACAAATACAATACATTCAACCTATATTTCGAGTTATTATTCACAAAATATTTTTAAAAAACAATCTTGTGGATTTAAACAAAGCTGAAATTTGTACCAAAAAGGATGCCAAAAATTAAAAAAGAAATAAAACCAGACTAGGAGGAGAGTCAGAGAGACCTGATTTAATCAATCAATACACCTAAATAAATAAACAAAATGTCAGATCCAGAATGAATATAACTATATAGATCTAAGAAGTAAAGAAGGAGATTAGTATAGTACATCTACCTGGTTTGTTGGAAAATATTATCACTGAAGGATATTGTTGAGGGTTGCAAGAAGAGAGAGCTCGAAGAGTCCTTACTTTTCTGTTTCTAAATTGATTACTTTACTGAAAAAAAATCCTTAAGTTATTCTTAAAATTTACACAATTCGGTAAACTCAGTTCATCCTGTGTTCTCCAAAAGCTATTATCTTCATTCAGCAGCCAAAACATTTAATTTACCCCTGTTTTGGTTCCACAAAGAAAAAGATCAAGCTGTAAGACAAATATGCAGAGAGTATAGTTTGTTATATTGTTTATGTATGATACAAGAGTACATCAAGTAAAGTTCTCTCATCTTTGTGGCTCTTCGTTTTTGTGCTACCTTTTAATTGTGTTGCACAATATCTTGTTATTTGATTGACAGCTAGTAAAGAAAGTAATAGCGCGACAGTTTCTTCAATAAAAACATGAAAATATAAACCACTATATTTGAGATACACTTCTCATGTACTCCAGCAGAACCACACTTACTAACCTTTTAAACTTCACCAAGAGATTTTGGCATTTTAGTCCTTGGTCTACCTCTTCTCTTCTTAGTAGGCGGAGGCATGATAACATCTTCTGAACCCTCATCCATCACGTTCTTAGTGTCAGGTACAGGAGAGATACGAAACCCGTATGAACTTCTAAAGTAGCTTGACTTGAAGAGGTCATCAATATATTCATAAATGATACCAGAATGTTTTTGTACAGCAACAAGTGCATGAACACATGGAAAGCCTTTAATTTGCCACTCATGACAGGTGCATAGACGATTATGCAGATCAACCATAACAGAATAATCGGCATGCACCTCATATACAGAAGCAGTAGAACGACTGACATTCCAATTCCTACCAAGCATCAATATTTCGTTCAAGGTTTTCTCCATCTCAGGGCATAGAACAGAAGACCATTGCTCTGCTTCACGACTCAACTCAGCCATCATTCTCATGAGTTTAATCCTGATGCCATCAACCATATGAAAGATGGGCAAGCCACATAGCTCCAAAATCCAAGAATTAAATGTTTCTGAAACATTGTTGCATGTTTCACCATATTGATTACCCTTAAAGTAGGCATATGACCACTTCTCCTTAGGAAGATCCTCGAGAAAGGTCATAACAGGAGCACCACCCTCATGTTTCAAATTTCTCAAATTAACCTCAAAAGCAGCTTTAGTGGGAGCATGTGCACATTTCGAAAAAAGATCAACAATTCGATCCCGCAAAAATTTACCATAAGTAGATGGAAATTTAGATAAAAGGTTCTGTTTCAAATTTTGCAAGCAAAATGCATGAGGGGATGTTGGAAATATGTTTGAAACAGCTTCAACGAGACCTTTGTTCTGATCAGATACAAATGTAACTGTCCTACCTTGCGGGGTCAAAATTTTAGCTAAATTTTCAAAGAACCAGCTCCAATTTTCCTCATTTTCTGAGTCCACAATAGCAAACGCAAAGGGGAACGATCCTGCAAATGAATAACATAACAACAGAATTGATGATGAGTATTCTAATATTTTTAAAGATAGTTGTTGACAAATACATTTAACATAATGTCAATCACCAAAAAATACAACATAGAGATGTAATTGTCAACCAGTTTTACTAATAGCTCCATGAAAGTGCCTTTCTTCATCTAACAAATACATATCAACAATCACTTAAACTTATACCTTGATTTCCATTCTTCCCGGTGGCACCAATTAGTTGGCCTTCATGCTTACTTTCTAGAACAGTCACATCTACGAACAACAACGGTCTGCACCACTGAAAACCTTCAATGCAAGCACCATAACAAATAAACAATCTCCGAAAGCGAGAAGTCTTGGGATCACAATCCAAGACACAATGCGACCCTGGATTGCTTGACATTAAAACATTATTATAACCAACCAATCGACTATACGATGAGGATTCATCACCATGAACTTCACTCTTAGCCATTTCTTTTGCGTACCATGCAGTATGGTAAGGGATATCAAGACCATAATTCTGCTTAAAATCCTTGACAATATCTACTGGCTTAATAGACGGTTTCCCCCGGATTTGATCAACCAAAATAGAAGATACGATCTTTGCATTCATCATCTTACTTTTCTCCTCACGGTTAACACCCGTGCAAGTGTGAACATTATTTAGAGTCTTTATGTAGAAAAAACCATTCAACCGACAAACTGAAGCATATACACGCCAACTACAGCCATCTGAAATCTTCTTAAAACATTCAGCAATAACACGGTCCTTATCATTCTTTACATAAGCAAAACGAAATCCCATCGCAAAGGCATACATACACAACTTCGTACGAAATCCAGTTGCACCCCCTTCAAATTTCTGGCCTACATGATCAATGTATTCCTTCCAACCCTGAGACAAGTGTGTATCACTTTCCTGAAATCTGGAGATGCTATCTAACATGCATGATGAAGACGCTAAATGATTAGATATTACATCATCACACGATGCATGATTAGATATCACATCATCAAACGCTACGTGATTAGATACTTCATGATTGGACACATCATGGTTAGATATTACATCAATAAACGCTGCACGGTGAGAAGCTGCATGATTAGAAGTTGCATCACTAGATGGTGCATTATTAGAAGTTGCCAGATTAGATGTTGCATCATCAGACAATGTACGATTAGGAGCTCCAGGTGCTGCATGATTAGGTGCTCCAGGCGTTGCATGATTAGACGCTGCCTGATCAGAAGCTAGATGATCAGTTGTTGCATGATTAGTTGCATCATGATCACACGCTTCATGATTAGAAACTGCATGACTATGAGTATGAGGTGTCTGATCAGAAGCTGCATAATTACAAACAGCACGACACTGAGGTGGAGGATTAGGCGCTGCAATATTGCCATCCTCATTATTTGAACTTACAAGATCCTTGACCGAAATGTCAACAAAACTACTCTTCAACATAGATAAACACATAAGCATCAAATGCACATCCATATCTGATTGCAGCAAGCAATTAGGGTGCTCAGGAAGAGAATATGTCAGCTCAAAACTCCCTACTGTCAGTTGTTTAAACCTTAAACATATCTCTTTACAGATATCTGCATATTTACTGTGTTCCAACAAATCAATGACAACAGTAACTGCACGATAACTACACCTTGCTATTCTAGCACTCTCCATTCCTCTACACGCAAAAAGGAAAGCCAGAGATAAACAGTAAGTATAACAAAAAAAAAAAAAAGGTAACAGTAACTACAACTACCATATAACTAAAAGTAACCGTTCCATAGTAAATATCAAGTTCCTCAACAAAATCAAACGTTAAACGACTACGTTAACAAGTACTCCTACGAGTCCTATCAAAAGACAAACCAAACACAATGTAATTGGCAGACATGGGTTTAACCAAGTTGGCTAGGGCAGTGTGCTTCCTTGGTGTATGCTTTTCGCAGACGATATAGTGTTGATAGATGAAACTCAGGAAGGGGTAAATGCGAAGCTTAACCTTTGGAGAGAAGTGTTGGAATCTAAAGGTCTTCGCCTAAGCCGATCAAAGACAGAATATATGGAGTGCAAGTTCAGTGCAAATGGAGGCCAAAATGAGTTAGGGGTGAGGATTAGAGATCAGGAAATACCAAAGAGCGATCGTTTTCGCTACTTAGGATCTATCTTGCAAAAGAACGGAGAATTAGATGGAGATCTCAACCATAGAATACAAGCTGGATGGATGAAGTGGAAGAGTGCATCCGGTGTGTTGTGTGACCGTCGTATGCCATTGAAGCTCAAGGGAAAATTTTATAGGACGGCAATAAGGCCGGCGATGCTGTATGGCACAGAATGTTGGGCGGTGAAGCATCAACACGTACACAAAATGGGTGTAGCGGAGATGAGGATGCTGCGTTGGATGTGTGGGCACACGAGAAAGGATAAGATTAGGAATGAGGATATCCGAGGTAAAGTAGGAGTAGCCGAAATTGTAGGAAAGTTGAAAGAAAATCGGTTACGATGGTTTGGACATGTGCAAAGAAGGCCTACTGACGCTCCGGTTAGAAGATGCGACTACGGGACAGAGGTTCAGGGCCGAAGGGGTAGAGAAAGACCTAGGAAAACTTTGGAAGAGACTCTAAGAAAAGACTTAGAGTATTTGGATCTAACGAAGGACATGACACAGGACCGAGCACAATGGCGTTCTAAGATTCATATAGCCGACCCCACTCAGTGAAGAAAGCTTTGGTGTATTTAACACAATACGTTGGAAATGAAGCAAAGCTTATTTATTGATATCTCCGATAAGTTACAAATATGTACATATACATGAGTCAAAATAAACAAACAAGAGGGAGCCTTCACAAAGGTTGCTTAGGAGAAGTCTCAGCAGTCGGTAGAGCCCTAGAAAGAGAAGGCATCGGAGGGGGATCATTCGGAGCCTTAGTACTGGACAGAACCCTAGAAGGAAGAGGCATCGGAGGTTGATTATTTGGAGCTTTATTATGCGGTACAGCCCCAGAAGACGAAGGCAATAAATGCCTTTGGAACAAACCCACAAACCGCTGATGATCAAGTAAAACCTGACCATCAGATTCCTTCATCTGGTCAAGCTTCATCTTCATGTTTGTAGCATAGCCATGTGCGAGCCGGTGCAACTGTTTATTCTCATGCTTGAGCCCTCTAATCTCTTGTTTGAGACGCATCACCTCAACCGCCAATGATTCAACTTGACGGGTTCGAGCAAATAGGCGTTGGGCCATATTAGACACAGAACCTGCACACTGAACACTGAGAGCTAGAGAATCCTTAACAGCCAACTCATCAGACCGTTTGGAAAGTAGTCTGTTATCTTTGGGAGTGAGAAGGTTCTTGACCACCACCGCAGCGGTCATATCATTCTTCATCATGGAATCCCCAACGGTAAGAGGACCAGTAGGGGATAAGAAAGATGGGCGCCATATGTTGTCTGAAGAAGGCGTGGCTGCCTCTTCAACAAGGTTCAAGTCAAAACGACGGTCGAAGGGGCCAGACATTTTCAAAGGTGTTGAAGAGAGAAGAGGTTGGACAAATCAAGATCTTAGAAGTGCAAGAAGGGAGCTTCTACTGGTGAAGATTCAAGTGTGCTTTGAAACTTAATGCCAGCCTCTATAAAAATCTGCACTCAACGGAGCTTCAGAAATCGAAGAGGCGTCTGCTCAGAAATCGAAGAGGCGTTTGCTTTCTCAAAAGCTGGGCTGCTCAGAGACCACGAGGGCCGATCTCAGAAATCGAAGAGGCGTTTGCTTTCTCAAAAGCTGAGCTGCTCAAAGACCACGAAGATCGATCTTAGAAATCGAAGAGGCTTGCTTTCTCAAAAGCTGGGCTGCTCAGAGACCACGAGGGTCGATCTCAGAAATCGAAGAGGCACTTTTCAGCCTTGTCAGCACCTGTCACATGCACACTCAGCTTTGCTGAAATTACGGCCATTCTGTTGAAGATTTCTGGTGAAGTAGAAAGCACGTGAATCTTACTGTTCAATCATTCACTTTTCACACGCACCATCAGCTCAGGGGTACCACAGATAACTTTGCCAAAGATCTCTGACAAAGTTTAGACACGTGAAGCTTGCAGCTCCCACTACATCGCTATGACCAAGGGTAAAAGAATAGCAAAGAAACAGCACTAACAAAGTTTAGACACATAAATTTTGAAGGTCTAGCTATCATATTATTACCCACAAGGATAAAGGAACAGCACCACTGCTGGATAATTGGAAAGTCCCTGTGTGTCAACCTCTGTGCTCCGTGGCAAGGTAGACTAGCAAACATGCCCTACCTTTACTCACTTTCGAGAAAACACTCCCAACAAGATTGCTTGCTCCAAAATCGAAGAGGCACCGTTCTTCGAATCTCGAGAGCCAGACTCCCAACATGATTAATTTCTCAAAAACCGAAGAGACACCGCTCTCCGAATCTCGAGAGCCAGACTCCCAGCAGGATTGCTCTCTCAAAAATCGAAGAGGCACCGTTCTCCGAATCTCGAGAGCCAGATCCCCGACAGGATTGCTTGTTCGAAAACCGATGAGGCACCGCTTTCTCAACTTCGAGAGCCAGATCTTCTTGGATAAAGCTTGTTTGTAATCTTCACACGCAACATCAGCTTTCCAGATACCACAGACCATTTTTTCAAAGTGCTCTGACACACGTGAAGCTGGTAGCTCCCACTACCGTGCTATGACCAAGCAGGGTAAAGGAATAACATTACTACTTGTTAGGGAGACTCCTATATATGTCGACCTCCATCCTTAATGGACAGGCAGACCTGCAAAAATGCTCAACCCTTCCTCATATCTGAGAAGGCACTCCCAATAAAGCCTCTCGAAATACTCAGCTTTCTTTCCCCCCGATAATACCTCTGCAAACAAGCTACACCAGAGCAAGAATATCTCATATCATCAGGGTTAAAAGCAAGAGTACCCCATATCATGCTTTTTCCCTGTCTTTTCCTTTGGCCTTGTTCTTACCTGCAAGACAAGGAGAAAGAGAGCAATCAGTCAGCACTTGGAATCAAGCTTCCAGTCAGGAACTGACTGCCTGGAACCCCTTACCTGATTACTTACCTGGCATTGCTCTCGAGTACTCATCTTCAACATCTTATGCTTCCAGAGAAGATACCACATCTGCCTGAGGAACCGATAGGGAAAGTGAGAAGGATACAAGGAAGCATGTGGAGACAAGCGTAACAGACCGCGTGCCGATACATCCACTACTTTGTCAACAGCAAAAGTATCCCATATCAGCAGGGTCGAACGTACTCTAGATTTGATGGACTTGTTTTGACCCTCAAATTCTTCAGTCGGCCTTATACTCTGGAGGAAACCAGAAAACCCTCCCGCCCAGTTCAAGAATAAGCCTGTGGAAAGTTACTTTTTCAAAAGCAAAAGTATCTCATATCATCTATTCTCCTTTTCTTCTTTTTATCCTTCATGCTGCCTGCAAGATAGGGAGAATGAGAACAATCAGCCGGAACTCGAAATCAAACTTCTGATTTGGGACTAATTGCTTGGAGCTCTGATTGCTTACATTGTCTGTCACCTCTTTCAGCAGATCCCCTAGCTCGGCGACTTGGGGGACTCATACTACATGGTTTGTATCGCGCTTGACCAAGCCTGAAACTACAAGTAAGCTTCAAGTGAAATTGATACATTACCTTGTGCATCTCCACTAGTTAAAGATACCACCCCTGGATGGAGGAAGAGTACTTCCAGAGAAGATGCCACATCTACCTATGAGACAGATAAGGCAAGTGAAGACGATACCACACTTCGGTACTTAGAAGTTTCGTGATTACGAGATCATTCTCCCACAATATTTCCTAATATCATTTGTACTAAATCATTCATTTGTACTCACTAAAGGAGAGCTTGAACCTATGTACTTGTGTAAACCCTTCACAATTAATGAGAACTCATCTACTCTGTGGACATAGCCAATCTGGGTGAACCACGTACATTTTATGTTTGCTTTCCTGTCTTTATCCTTTTACATACTTATCCACACTAATGACCAGAGCAATAACTTAATACTTTATGTTGTACCAAAGTCCTCACTGATTTTGTGAATCAACAATCCTTAAGTCCTTACCCTTTTGCGTTGGTAATGGATGAGTTAACAGGACATGTTCAAGATGATATTCTTTGGTGTATGATTCTCGCAAATGATATAGTGTTGATAGATGAAACTCAGGAGGAGTAAATGCGAAGTTTAACCTTTGGAGAGAAGTGTTGGAATCTAAAGGTCTTCGCCTAAGCCGATCAAAGACAGAATATATGGAGTGCAAGCTCAGTGCAAATGAAGGCCAAAATGAGTTAAGGGCGAGGATCGGAGATCAGGTAATACCAAAGAGCGACCGTTTTCGCTACTTAGGATCTATCTTCCAAAAGAACGAAGAATTAGATGGAGATCTCAACCATAGAATACAAGCTGGATGGATGAAGTGGAAGAGTGCATCCGGCGTGTTGTGTGACTGTCGTAGGCCACTGAAGTTCAAGGGAAAATTTTATTGGACGGCAATAAGGCCGGCGATGATGTATGGCACAGAATGTTGGACGGTGAAGCATCAACACGTACACAAAATGGGTTTGGACATGTGCAAAACCGAGCGCAATGGCGTTCTAGGATTCATATAGCCGACCCCACTTAGTGGGAAAAGGCTTTGTTGTTGTTGTTGTTGTATCTTAAACTTAATGCAATAGTACTTCTGAAATAGTCTAGTGTAACAACTGTAACCAAGAGTTTTCCATATTTTCTTAGGCACTAGGATGCAACATTATACAATCTATTCACCACAACATAACAGTACCCGTAAAACTGTTGTGGAACAAAATCCAAAAAAAAACAAGAGAACGGAAATAACAATGCTGAACCAAATACCACAACCATACCCAATCAATACAAATTAAATACAATACCTAAAATGTTAAAGCAAACTAACAAGCAAGGAGAATTTTAGAAATACAAATTCACGCAAGAACAATACCTCAATAACTAATTCAATTTTAAGAAATAAAACATTTTTAATAAACCAAAAAATAGATGTAGATAAACTGACGAAAGAGAAAGAACATGAGCATAAAGAATAAACTGAAAACAAAAGAAAAACAAAATTCTAAATAGCATGTGAAAAATTTATAAAAGATTGGCCAACAATGTACTCCAAATAAGTGATAGCTCTGAAATAGAATTTTAAACCAAGATAAGTAATATAAGACAATCTAACCATTAATCCCCAAACTTGGTAAGGACTACCCAAATGAAGGACAAAATGATTAATGAAAAACAAAAGTATTGTATCAACGAATTGAACGAAAATCTCTGTTAATGCAATTATGCAACTAAAAATTTACATATTAAGAATAAAAAAACGAATCCTAAAAATTTACATATTAAGAAACAAAAAAACGAATCTTGCAATTTGTGCTTTCCAAGCAAGTTGACATTTTAAGGGTGAAGTAAAATCAAAATCCGGTTGATCAACACTAGGGAGGGATCTAGTTTAATTTAACTTCTGAACTAAAGGATAAACGTTCTCTAAAACACAAAACAATAATATTAATCTATGGTGTATTCCTTTTCCGAAAAAGCACTTGTGCTGGAAGACCATATTCCAGGTTTGTAAAAATTAAACGGTGAATATGTCTACAACTACTGTTACTGTATGATCATGTGATACTAAATACCGCTACGTAGAAATTGCCGGTAATCCAGGAAATAACATAAATGGAAACAAATAAAAATCCATATAGATGTGGGAAAACTATCCAGGTTAATTTTTGTGAGTTACAAAGAGTGAAGGAGAAAGCATTTACATTTCCTTTGGTTATCCTTGATTGGGTGTTGACTAGTACGAATCAATCCACACTCCCCTGCACAATGCATGTGTACAGTTCAAACCTCAATGAAAACAAGTAAAAATGTCCTTTAAAGAAATAGTGTTAAAAATTAAATTGGGAGAATAAAAAATAGAATTGCATTGTCAATTGTGTATACACAAAGCTAGAGTATAACATACACCACCATAATGGGAGATATTACAATACCTGCGGTGCAAAGTGAGATAGTACAAGTCTGCATAGAGTACAAAGAATTAAAACTCTACACATATATGTAAGTGCCGGAAAATGGTATGAATCCGGACTACTGATCAAGTTGATTCTTGCTTGAATGTTCCAAATTCAGTGTGGCACAATAAGAAATTTTCGGGCCACATATGTCTAGCAAAGTTCGAAATCCAAAAAAGGTTGGCATTAACAATTAGAATCTTGGCAAGATTACATCTTTCATTTTGGTTAAATTCTGAATTTTAGTGATTTTTTTCCCTATTTCACATTTTTATTTTATGGTAACATCTCTAGCGGGTAATGTCGATTTTGTAACTATAACAACTTATGTAGCCTAAAAGAAGCAAAATTTGATACTGTTGATACTGAATACGAAAGAGGCTTCACTCAATTTCACTCCCATTTGGCTCGAATTCGTCGTAAATCACCATAAGTATAGAATCCCTTGACTTAAAAAACTATATTTCGACAATGGAAACACAAACCACCATGAAAATCTGCAGAACCAATAGTGTACATTGTCTTCCAAACGGTACGTTCGGTAAAATTATGTAATAACATTGCAGAAATATCAAGAACTTATTAGCAGGATGCTTATGTGAGCCAACATAACAGGAACAAGTAAGAACGAGAACAATTTAAGGGCTTGATAATATGCAAAATACAGAAATTTGGGGAAATAGTGGAGACAAAATGAACTAATTAACCCAATTGAAGAGAGAGAGAGAGAGAGAGAGAGATTTGAACCTTAAAAGAAGAGGAATTGGAAGCAATGGAGGAACTCTGGAGCCGACATCATACATGAGACGAGTGGACTGGAAAAATGCTTTTCTAACTAGCGCTTAGCTTCGGATTGCTTTTGGGCCTTGACGGGGGCCATTGTCAAACTCCTTTACATTTTTTTTTGTATGAACAATAAAAAAAAAAAAAAACCTACTAGGCCATTCCATTATCTTATTTTTCTACCCACATTCTAATCTTACCCATCTTAAAAAGTTAAAAGAAATTAAAATGTGTTGCAGTCATATTTAGAATAGGAATGTGATTGTGTAAATCCTAGGGAATTTAGGAATGTATCTTATATTCCTATTAGGATTAGATTACCTATTAAATGTTGTAATACTAAGGGGAAATGTTTTACCCTTCCTACTACTATAAATAAATGCACAATGGGGTGAATCAAACACAACTCACAATTAAATCAATCTCTCTTCTCTCTAATAGTGGTCGGCCCCCCCCTCTCTCTCTAAACCCTAGATCGTTCAATCAAATAGGCATACAACATGTTATCAGCACGCTCTTGCCAGAAGCTGAGGAATTGACGCATTGTTGGAGGAGGCTATCATCCACCAAATTCAAAGGCTTATTCGTTTTCTGCTAATCAGGTACGCTTAAAATAAAAGAAGATACTTGAAACGTCCACGAAGCATGAAAACATTCCCCATGATGCATGAACCTCTTTATGTTTATATTTTCCTTTCGATATATATTGTATATGTTCATATATTTGTCAATATATATATTTGTTTCATGCATCGCACAATTATTTGTGAGTCAAAATATAAAATTAAATTAGAAGCAAATTTGGGTTTTTCTGAAACCCTAGGTTCGAAAATTGGGTATGTTTTTGGTCTCACCGTGGGATGGCATCACCTTGATGCCCGTGGACTACCTGTGCAGCCCCTGTAAGGCTTGCTGCTCCATAACCACGGGCCTGCAGCCCTAGTTTCTGGTCCACAGCTCTCAAGCCTAGCTTACTGGGCCCTTTATGTCACGGCCTGCGTTATCAGCAGCAAGCCCATGTGCTGGGCTTAGCTTCCTGTGCCTACGACCCAGGTTCTAGCCTTCGCTGGACCTTCCCGCATGCTCGCCCACAAGCCAGGCTGTGCCGGGCTTGTTTCCATGCCCCCTCTCACGGTCCAATTTCGAAACCTAGCTTGCAGCTGGGGTTTCCTCCCTTCACCGTGGCCTGCAGACCACCCCAAGGTTTTTATTTTAGGCCTCGCCTTATGCTTATGGCACCCACACCCGTGCCCTTACACACGACACCAAGCCCAAATTATTTGGGGCTGTCTTTTTCGATCCAATAATATTATTTTAATATTATTTAGCTTCTACAATCAACCCCGTATGGCCCAATTTATTGAATTAATTAAAAGTGACTTGCAGTCCATTAATCTGATAATGAATCCAAAATTATTGACCTGAAGATCACTTTTGAACATTAACGATTCAATAATTTATTTTTATACTTTGAACCGTCACATACTTTTGTAGTAACGAAGCTCTCACACTTGAGTTCCCGAAGAACCTCAAATCCACTACACTTAGTTAGTATATTGCATTCTGTGTTTCTTGCAGGAACCTCTCATTATGAACTAATTGTTCATAAAACTAAATTGAACCTGTAGTTTCAAATTTAGTGCCTTTGAAACTTGAAGTTTTCATTCAAAACATACCACATGAAACCCGTAGTTTTCATGCATAAATTAAACCACTACATGTCTATAGAACCTGTATGTTCTATGATATATGTCTATGGCTTACCATATGACTAATCACGTTTTCTCCCTCTGTTTTTGGGACATGTCGAACTTGAACAAGCTCGATTTCTCCGCTCTAGAAGTCTTTGGAAGAAACTATCTGAAGTGGGTTCAAGACGTGAAGCTCCATCTCACTGCAAAAGGTATTAGAGCCACCATTGAGGCATCTATCGCTGACAAACCTGTTGACGAAGCTCAGAAGGCTATTGCAATGATCTTCATCCGAAGACACATTCATGATGCACTGCAAACTGAGTATCTCACTGAGGAGGACCCACACACCCTCTGGCTTGCTCTGGCCAAGCGTTTCGATCACCAGAAAGACATACTTACCTGAAGCAAGACACGACTGGCAGCATTTTCGCTTCCAGGACTTTAAGTCTGTGAATGAATACAACTCTGAAGTTTGTAGAATCCGTTCTCTGTTGAAATTCTGCAAAGTGGAACTAACCGAATCAGATATCCTGGAGAAGACCTATTCAACCTTACATGCCACTAATATTGTCCTGCAACAACAATATAGGGCATAGAAATTCACCAAGTTTTCGGATTTGATCTCTATTTTACGTCTCGTTGAAAAGCAGAATCAACTTTTGATGAAGAATCATCAAGCTCAACCCACTGACTCGAACGCCGCGCCTGAAGCGCATGCGACCTATTCTAGTAGCCATAAACGACGAAAGAACCGTCGTGGCCATGACAATGGGCGGCAACCCCAAACACGGGCCCAAGGTCAACAGAGTACTGCACCTAAGGGAAGAAATGTGACCCAGTAGCGTCCATCACTCGCCCCTAAGGTCCCAAACTTCAAGAATAAGGGTAAAGCTCCCGTTCAGGCTGCTTCTATTGAATTGGACATGTGCTATCGTTGTGGATCAAGGGATCATTGGTCACGCGTATGCCGAGCTTCCTCTGAGGCTATTGCCAAGTATCATTTCCGTTGTGAGTCTAACTTTGCACATGTGGATCATCCGGAAGATGTAACTACATCAATGGAAATATTGGATTTCCAGGAGGCGTCAGCGTTTATGGATGAATAAAATAGACATGTATTTATGGTGTTTACCCCTAGTGGCCGAACCCACTAGGAGTGGCCGAACCCACTAGGAGTGGCCGGCCCTACCCCCTTATTTTGCTAGGTTTATGGTTTAATTTTGAACAATTTTTCTAAGTATTTGGAATAATTTGTTTGGTTTTGGTTTGTTTTGAATTATGGATTGTTACTTGAATGGATATTATTTTCTTGAATTGCTTAATTGAATGAATAGACTTATATTTATACATGTGACCAATTCAATCAATTTATTTCTAGGTATGTCTAGTGGGGAAGTTAGTTGTTTGGCAGATAGTGCAACCACACATACCATCTTGCGTGAACAACACTATTTTACTAACTTCATATGCAAGAAAGCTTTTTTAACAACTCTCTCAGGCTCATCCAACCTGATTGAAGGATACGGAAATGCACGTATCATGTTGTCTAATGGTACAGTTCTGACCATTAAGAAGGCACTCTATTCTCCATGTTCCGGAAGAACGTTGCTAAGTTTTAGAGATATTCGAGATAATCAATATCATCTTGAAACCACTGAAGATCATGATTATGAATTTCTTTGTATCACTTTGTATGAATATGGCCAGAAGCATATTCACGAGAAGTTGGAACGCTTGCCGAATGGGTTGTACATCACAACCATTCGCAGCATAGAAGCCCATAGTGTGGCCGACCATATGCTTGAGTTCTCGGACACTTTGTTGCTTTGGCATGATCGTTTAGGACATCCTGGACGTGACATGATGCACTGTATCCTCAAATTTTCACACCGGCATATGTTACATCCCTATGTTGGACTCCTACCATGCAAAGCATGTTCTTTAGGGAAGTTGAATACTCAACCCTCATATACAAAGATTATTCACGACCCTCCTAAATTTCTTTAGAGGATTCAAGGGGACATTTGTGGACCTATCCAACCAACCTGCGAACCATTTAGATACTTTATAATGTTGGTTGATGCATCGACACGATTGTCACATGTTTGCTTGTTGTCCACATGCAATGTCGTGTTTGCTAAACTCTTAGCTCAAATCATTAAGCTAAGGGCTCACCACCCTGATTATTCGATCAAGTCGATTTGACTGGATAACGCTGGAGAGTTTATGTAATAGACTTTTGATGATTATTGCATGTTAGTAGGGATAAATATGGAACATCCTGTACCCCATGTTCACAACCAAAATGGCATGGCAGAAGCTTTCATAAAGTGCCTTCAATTGATAGCTCAGACTTTGGTTATGACAACCAAACTGCCAGTATCTGCCTGGGGCTATGCAATATTGCACGTGGCTATGTTGGTCTGCCTGAGGCCCACCGCTACCCAACCACATTCACCGTTATAGTTGGTCACTGGATACGAGCCTGACGTCTCGCATTTATGGGTGTTTGGGTGTGCCATTTATGTGCCAATAGTGCCGCCGCTACGTACCAAAATGGGTCATCAGAGAAAAATAGGAATCGATGTCGGTTATGATTCGCCATCAATTGTTCGCTACTTGGAACCCTTGACAGGAGATCTCTTTATCGCACATTTTGCAGATTGTCACTTTGATGAGACAGTCTTCCCGTCGTTAGGGGGAGATAAGCATGCTAATGTTCCTGTAGAACATCGCGAATTGTTGTGGTATGCTCCCACTATGTCTCATTTAGATCCCCATACCTCCCAGTTTGAAACTGAGGTGCGTCGAATTATAGATTTTCAGAGCATTGCTTAAAGTATGCCGGATGCTTTTAATGATCTAGCAAAGGTGACAACATTACATATACCCGCTACAAACACACCTGTAAGGATAAATGTACCCTGCGTACGTCAACAACCAACCTGGGAAGGTCGGACCACCCCCGAAGATGGGGAGGCCGCACTTTCCACGTGATAAGGTACATTGGCGGCTAGCCAATCATCTGCTCTGATCCTGAAGTGTGGCAGACCCCTTGGTTCAAAGGATTCACAACCCTGGAAGAGGAAAATGGCACCAACTAGTGACCCTAGTTTGAACTCGACCATAGCTCACTCATCCTTTCCAATGAATGAGGTTATTCTAGATTACGGTGATGTTTCAGATGAAACATGCCGGCCTCCCGAGAATCATGAGATTTCGGTCTACTACACAGTATTGGATGAGGTTTGGAATAGGAATGAGATGATTGTCGACGATGCATTCTTGTACTTAGTAGCTACTGACATCATGCTTAGTGATGACATTGAACCACGTTCCGTCGATGAATGCTGAAGTAGAACCGATTGGTCAAATTGGAAACAAGCAATCCAGGTCGAACTCGATTTGCTTGATAAATGTAAGGTATTTGGACCTATTGTTCCTACACCACCACGCGTGAAACCCGTTAGCTACAAGTGGGTTTTTGTGAGGAAGCGTAATGAGAAGAATGAAATAGTTTGATATAAAGCACGCCTCATAGTGCAAGGCCTTTCTCAGCACCTAGAGATTGATTACGAGGAGACTTATTCCCCCGTAATGGACGTTATAACATTCCGCTACCTAATCAGTTTGGTAATTTCTGAAAAACTGAATATGCAGCTTATAGACTTGGTAACCGCGTATCTCTATGGGGATCTAGATATGGAAATTTATATGAAAGTTCCAGAAGGACTTCCATTGACTGGCTCAAATAGTTGTAGACCACGGAACTGAAGGAAATTTTGTGAAAAACATGTTCATTTGAGCAACATCTATGGCATGCAATTAACAATTAAAGGCGGAATCATGCTTGTATGCACTAAAAAACAAAACATTACCCATGAAATTCAAAGCCTAGTAGAAAGGTGAACCAAGACTCAACTCAAGAACAAAGTGAGTTGAGAGATTTTATACCTTTATTGATTCCTCTTTGCATAAGCAAAGGCTAATCACCCAAGGAGAGGGCCTTCATTCCTTGCTTCTTAGATCCATGGATTTCTTGGATGAGGATGGTTGAAAGGATTCTCCAAGTTCCCAAAATTGAGAACCTCTAATTTTTCCACACCAAGGAAGGACTTGAAGAAGAGATGAGTGACCTAGATGAAGTAAGATTGCTAGCTAAAATCCTCTAGGGTGACCGGCCTCTTAGAGAGAAAGGGAGAGACATTCTGTTCTCATCTTTTCTCTAAAAGAAACCTTAAGGATGAAATGGCCATAAAGTTGCCTTTATACCACCTCACAATGGAGTGGCAAACTTGCAATTAAAGCAAGTTCACTACCCTTCTCAATTTGGCCGGCCTTAAGGGTTTATTGGGCTTTCAAGCCCTTTGTTTATTCAAGTTGTCATACAAGTTGAGTTAATGGGCTTGACATTTAAATCCCATTGGGCCTTGTGGCCCAAAACTAACCCGAGGTTTTTAACGAACTTTATTCATTTGATTAATTAACATATTAATTAATCCTTGCCATAAATAATTAAACCATTTAATTATCCTTACTCATCTCCGTTGTTTCTTCAATCTCTACCTTACATGGTGTACGATCCATTAGGTTCCTTTTAGCGAGGCAGTGGGCGATTAAAACTCTTTCAAATCGATTGTGAATTGAAACTTACTTTCAATTCTCCCTTTAGTGATTATACATGTTTAGGGCTTCCACAAACCATGAGTGAGACCTAGCAGTATGTCATGGTTACCTAAGCTAATCAGAAGAGGTGGAGAACCTATTTAGTGTAGGATTACAATGCAATACGGTATTTCTCTAATACAATACTCTTGACCACGTTGTTTGGTTTGATAGTTTAATCATGTCTACTATCCAATGTGATTCATTTACTTATATGATTACCTTGAATGTGATTTGTAACGACTTCCTAAATCTTATTCATACTCTGGCCAGAGATTCTTAATCATATCATAGAGTATTCTTCCTCAAACGGTTTGAAGGTTAGAGATCCCTTGTTGCGCATTCACTTGCCTCCATGGCTATGTGACTTAACCCCAACTATGCCGTGGACACCTTTTGACAGAGTGACTTTAACATAGTCAAAGATAAAGGACCTAACCACAAGACAAATATGATGCCTCAGGTCAAAGGACTACTTTGCATTATCCCAACCATGAGTTCTCATGTGACATGAGTATGAGAACTCCTCGTTGATCGTGTTCAGTGGACTCATTCTCTATTGAGCACCTACATGCTTGTCTTGGTGTCAATCACACCAATGACTCGAGACCAGTCGCTCTCACTGAGAGAAGACACAACACGTATTAATCTTAACGGACTGTCAATGCCCAATTGGCAATCCTATGATCAGGAACGTTTAGGATATGTATACGAAAGAGAATGGTCTCACGAATCTAACTTCTTTAAATTACATTCTCCTAATTACATATTCCTTGGACTTATCGTTTAAGCATATAACATTTATATGAGACGGCTTAAAACAATAATCTTTGCCCTTGATATTAAACTAGATTAGTTTAACATGTGAAATGTCCGTAAAGTATCATTATATGATTGGTTTTAGGGCACATTTCCAACAATCTTCCACTTGCACTAGAGCCAATCAGCCTGGTCATCAATGATGATACCTCTTATGTAGTCATTTCAAAAATGGTTGAGTAGTAGGCCTAGGCAATGATATCTATATGTT
The DNA here is from genome assembly GCF_042453785.1 of Malus domestica. Classification (NCBI taxonomy): domain Eukaryota; kingdom Viridiplantae; phylum Streptophyta; class Magnoliopsida; order Rosales; family Rosaceae; genus Malus; species Malus domestica. The sequence goes on from NC_091672.1 coordinate 11,576,206, forward strand.
ATCCATAGAAGCAACCTTGAGAATAATGATGTCACCATTATACATGATTCTCAATCATGTGGTTCAGTCTCTCATTTGAGTTCGGATCTTGATGAGACCGTGATTCCCTGGCTTGAGCTATCGTCCCATTAGTGTCGTAGTGTCGGTACACTGGAGACACTTTTTGGTTGGAACCGAATAAAGAGTTCATAAATGAACTTTCCATCCAAACAACATTGTTGTAAGCTTCTATATGGCAATATATTTTGCATTCATAATGGAACACACTAAAGTCATTACTTTTAATGTTTCCATCCAAATATCTCTTTAGTCATAATAAAGAGATATCTGATTATCTCTTCATTCATAATGAAGAAACATCCAATAAATGATTAGATTCATAATCTAATACATTTACGCTTCCATTACGTTACTCTAATTCTTCCTCATTCTTGAGGAATCCATCCTTTATTATTTCTCAAATACTTACGGATTCACTGGACAGTTTCCATGGTTCTGATCCTGGGCTTGCATTGATATAGTCTTGTACCGATCTTGGTACAACTCATATCAACGTTTTTCCATACAATATGAAATACATAAATCACCTTTTTGCGTATACATAAAGGATTCTATTTACGCATTATTTCTTTGGGAGTCAAAGGGTACGTTCCCTTTGAGAAGAGCTACCTCCTAGTCTCACTAGAGTTGTTCTTCTAATTGAAGTTTATTATCATATGAGAAACTTCCTAGCATCTTTTGTTTATCATTAGGGCTTGATATAATCCAATTATATCCTGAAATCTATCATTATAGATTTCCATCCCATGTTTATAGATTATGTCTCCCATATACATTCTATCGTTATAGAATGTTTAAAGTCATAACTTTAACGAAGAAGTATTCTTTTCATTTCCAAAATTAATATATCATATATGTCTTAAATTTTAGGAACATGATTAACTCCCACTAATCTTTTGTAAACTTCGTAAACAAAAGATTCATTTACATCTTTATGAGAAATCAATTGATTTGATCTTTCTCTCATAAGACGCTTATAGTTCCCACTAGCTTGCCAAGATCCATGATGGATGGATCTCTTTAACTTACATGTCTTGTGATTCATAGTTTTAGACATATATTATCAAGACTATCCTAATAATGGTTTCGGAAACCCATATTATGTCTAAACATTGAATCACCATTTAGTTGTAGCTAGCAATCTTGGAATTAATTAAAACCAAGACTACGTCAAAGATGGTTTCTTCCAAGTCAACCATTCTCTTTGATTGTAGTCACCTTAAGCTACCAATTAGCTATAAAGGTTTCATTATTTCGGGTCAAATGGTACTTTACCATTTCCTTGAGTATATGTCGTATATACACTTAATGTAGTCATAAGGATTTTCATTTTTATTTCTTTCGAATTAAGAGGTGTAACTCTATGACATAATCATAAAGTTCAAACCATTCAACTGAGACAGTTTATAAATCCTTCTCAACTACCTTGGAGCTTGTGGTATAGGAACTAGGTTGTTATATTTGTTGATCACTATCTTGTCTCTCAAAGAACCCATTCTTTGAGTTCTATCCCTCGTTCATTCGCCCTATCTTAGGCAAATCCTAGTGTAGGATTACGATGAACTACCCAACAAACAACATTTGTTAGTTGGTTTATAGAAGTGATATCCAAATGTTAATTTAAGGATACTCACAAGATAATTCTTAAACAAATATTGCTTATTAGCACACAACCCCAAAATCTTAACATGATTAAGATTTGTCTTTCTTTCCAACTACATCCTATGGAGTCATGAAAATTTTGGAAGATCTTCTAATTGACAATCATATTGTCTTAGAAGTATATATCCTATATATATGGGTAATTGATAACATCCAACGAACTAAATCTTATTCGAGTTCGTTCTTCTCTTAATGGAGAAATCCATTATCATATGATGCTTCTTTCCTTGATATCTTTCAAGGAAACTGTTCTAAAGTGTTACCTTTCCTTGGATCAAATCTAAGGAGGTAAATACTTTAGACATCTTACTCATCAACTTACATTTCTTGAATTCTTTGAAACCTTTTGCAAAGTATTCGGACTTGTGTTTATTCAAAATAAATGATAGTCCAACCGAGAGCGATCTTCGGTGAATGTCATACAACATGAGTAGTATTATGTTGTGGACATGTGCCACCAACATCTAAGTGAATTAACCTCAACAACTTTGTGATTCTTTCTTCCTTTCCAAAAGAATAAAGATTCAAACATTTTGCCTCTATACAATTTTAACAAGAAGGCATTGGATCCGGATCTAACGATCCAAAGCATCCTTCTATGACCAACTCGTAATTTATGTTTTAGAGGTATCGTCACTACCTTGCAACCTTTTAGGTTTTAAGCATCGTTATATTCTAAACAGTTAACACTACCATATCATCTCTACGATAGAGATAATCAATTAGATTACAATAATCTAATCATTCATTAATAAAGAACAATGTTTTGTCAAACAAAACATTCATCCATCTCTCATAGTGACGGAATTAAGTTTCTTAAAATTGGAATGTAAAGACAATCTTTGGTTTTTCCAATTTCTTTGGTAGTTCATATGAGGAAGTAAGTATGATCTGCTTTCGCAGAGATCTACATTTGATTCATGTTCCGAATGTGAAGTACTTTCTCTTCTTTCATTAATCTTCTACTTCTTATTAGCCACACTTTTACAACGATTGTAAAACATAGTTACTAATACGGAATCAAGCATTCAAGTAGAAGAACCAACTGTTTTGAACTTTATAAGAACAATTTACAACACCTTCGAAAGGTGTGTTCTTGACACTTGCAAGACATTTCTTGCAAATACCCCTTCCAATGTCCATCATTTCATAAAGAAAGTTTGTTCCCTTGGAGTTATTTCCCCTTCTTCATTTGACTTCTCCTTTGACTACAATAGTCATGGTCCCTAAACTCCCACTATCTCTTTTGAAACTTATTTCAATTGTGTTATACACATCAAACAATTTGAAGAGCGTGTGGTTATTGTTCACTATATAGTTTACAATAAACTTAGTGAACCATTTGGATAGGGACACAAAGGTGAAGTCCTTGCCTAGTTTCCGTCTCTAGAAGTGGTTTAACACTTCAACACTCAATGATTCAAAATCATCATAAGTCCATGTTGATGGACTATTTTTGTCAACCAACCATTATGTTCTAAACATATTACAAACTTTCAAGAGTTGTTTAAGGCAACTCTCATTTCTTCATACAACAATTTGGAAGTGAAGAATCATGGCACACAAAGTGTCCATGTCCTTGTGCTTACTTCTTAAGTTCCTTATTCATGTAACAAAGAAACGAGCACTAATGTTTGCGTTAGCTAAGGGTTGTTCAAAGCAACTCTTATTTCTTCATACAACAATTTGTAATTGAAGATTTATGACATTAAAAGTGTTGTCCTCTTTATGATAGATTTATCTAACATGTTCTTCCAATGATACATTATCAATAGGAAGATTGTGAGGATGAGATTACTTAGGTACATATACAAGCCATTATAGACAATCTATGGGATTGTAGTACCAAGTCCGAAAACTAAAGCTTTCGGCTTTTCTTTGTCAAGTTTTTGGATAGCGTTTGCAAATATATTGGTAAACAAATACGTAACGAATATAAATTGATTTTAAGCCATTTGATCCGGGTCTTTAAATCAAATAGCACCACCCACTATTTTTGGCAAATTCCATATCCCTTATCGGAATTCGAGAGTTTTGGAGGAAACTCTTAGTAGGGTATGGGAGACTCACCATTACCAAGCCCACCTCACAATGATATGATGTTGGCTAGCATCAATAATAATGAGAGAGTACGCTTACTCATTTGCATCTCTTGCAAGTACCCATCTTATTTGGCCTCTAGAGAATGAAGCATCACAATGATATGATGTTGGCTCCATTGCACTTAGTTAAGTCATTCCCACCATGCAAGTTCAAGTAGGGGTTCAAGAACAACCTCACAATGATATGATGTTGGTCATTCTCGTTGCCTACCTTCACAACATCATGTATGCATATAGAACTCCTCCTGAGTGTAAGCACGCACTTTGTACTCCCCCATGATAGGGTGAAGTCGGTGTACGAGTCACAAACGATCGGAGCCTACCACGGTGGAAAGCCACGAAAGAGTGTTCAAAGCACTATCACGCTTATCAACGAAAGAGGTCTCATCACATATAAGCATGCATTTTAATCTTATTAAAACAATTTGGTCCAATTACAACTATTAGTCCATGTGATTGATTTAGTTATATATAATACTCCCACTATGCTTGTAAAACGGTTTTTAAAGCAAGAGTATATAGTACTATTAACATAAGGTTTGCATTCATTGATGGACTATATAGTTGCCTTAGGGCCTTAGGATGACTATGAACCTTTGATTAGATCCAACATGAGCCTAGTGTTGAATCTCGGTCTAGGGATGATGATTGATTTTAGTTACGCGTTTAATCATATTAAGGCGTGTTTTTCCTATTGGGCGTTGGACCCAACTACTCCAATTTCATGCATATCAAATAAAACAAGAAATGAGGACTTCAAAGTAAAGAAGAGCTTATGCTCTTTTACAACATTTGATCAAAACAAATTACTTTAAAGTAAAGAAGAGCTTATGCTCTTTTACAACATTTGATCATATCAAATTACAACCAAAATCTAATCTACACATTCCCATGGTTCAAACAACTTTGAGACGGCCTTTCACATAGCTCAATTATCGTAGGCTTAGGTTCATAATCACCCTTTCTTTAATTAATTAACGCTTTAACTAATTAAACTTGAATGCAACATTTTCATTTGGTTTTTGTTTCCATAGAATTGATTTAAATGGAGCTAAATGAAATGAAAATCCAATTCTCATTTAAAGATACAAAACTACTTTGTTCTCAACTAATTTGGGCCAAATGCAATAACCTCAATTTTTTGGGCTATGTTGCAAAACACAAACTTTTGAGGTCACTATGTAAGAACACAAAAGTCCACTACTTCATGTAATTACAACTAGAACCCAAAATTTTTATCAAATACAAAAACTTCATTAAAGGAGCAAAACAATTTGTCCTTTAGTGATTTTGGGCCTTTACGTAAAAACGTAAACTTTCGGGTCAAAGTACAAATACACAAAAGTATCAAAACTTTATGTAATTGCATAAAAGCCCCAAAAGTACCCTATTTTAATAGGGTGGCCGGTTGGTGAGAGTGATAGTGTCATAAAAACTTTTGAATTTTTCAACAAAGTGAAAGGTGATGGGTTGAAAAGGTGATGGGTTGGTTTGAAAAAGTAGGTTTCCATAAAACATGGTTCCTTGAAACAAGGAAAATGTGTAAGTGATTGGTATGAGTATTTATTGAAAATTCAAACCATCCATCACAAACAAAAACTTTATTCAACAACCAAAACTTTTGAATCAAAATACCCAACCTTTTTGTTCTTGCCAAAAACATAACAAGAACAATGAAGAACATCCATGAAAACCCATAAGAGCTCCATGAACATTTTTCACCCAAAGCACCTTAAAAACTCTCAAACTTAAGGGAAATAAGATATTACCATACTACGGTACTTAGGGGTTCCTAAAGTCACCTTAAAACACTTTTAACAAGACAAACAAGAACCTAAAAGTCCACCCTTTGGATTTGGCCGAATTTCCCCAAAAACATGGCACCAAGCTTTAGCTCCAAAATTCATGCTCATATGAACTACATCTACAACATTTGAGATGGCAAATTTTCTAACAAAATTTACATTCAAAGAAGCAAGAATAAAGCTTGTAACAATTACAACATTCAAATCAAAGACTATGAACTACAAAACCCAAAAGGATTCACCAACTACTCGACCTAGGCTCTTGATACCACTTGAAGGAAATTTTGTGAAAAACATGTTCATTTGAGCAACATCTATGACATGCAATTAACAATTAAGGGCGGAATCATGCTTGTATGCACTCAAAAACAAAACATTACCCATGAAATTCAAAGCCTAGTAGAAAGGTGAACCAAGACTCAACTCAAGAACAGGGTGAGCTGAGAGATTTTATACCTTTGTTGATTCCTCTTTGCATAAGCAAAGGCTAATCACCCAAGGAGAGGGCCTTCATTCCTTGCTTCTTAGATCCATGGATTTCTTGGATGAGGATGGTTGAAAGGATTCTCCAAGTTCCCAAAATTGAGAACCTCTAATTTTTCCACACCAAGGAAGGACTTGAAGAAGAGATGAGTGACCTAGAGGAAGTAAGATTGCTAGCTAAAATCCTCTAAGGTGGCCGACCTCTTAGAGAGAAAGGGAGAAACATTGTATTTTCATCTTTTCTCTAAAAGAAACCCTAAGGATGAAATGGCTATAAAGTTGCATTTATACCACCTCACAATGGAGTGGCAAACTTACAATTAAAGCAAGTTCATTACCCTCCTCTATTTGGCTGGCCTTAAGGGTTTATTGGGCTTTCAAGCCCTTTGTTTATTCAAGTTGTCATACAAGTTGAGTTAATGGGCTTGACATTCAAATCCCATTGGGCTTTGCGGCCCAAAACTAACCCGAGGTCTTTAACGAACTTTATTCGTTTGATTAATTAACATATTAATTAATCCTTGCCATAAATAATTAAACCATTTAATTATCCTTACTCATCTCCATTGTTTCTTCAATCTCTACCTTACACGGTGTACGATCATATTCCTTTTAGCAAGGCAGTTGGCGATTAGAACTCTTTCAAATCGATTGTGAATTGAAACTTACTTTCAATTCTCCCTTTAGTGATTATACACGTTTAGGGCTTCCACAAACCATGAGTGACACCTAGCAGTATGTCATGGTTACCCAAGCTAATCAGAAGAGGTGGAGAACCTATTCAGTTTAGGATTACAATGCAATACGGTCATTCTCTAATACAATACTCTTGACCACATTGTTTGGTTTGATAGTTTAATCATGTCTACTATCCAATGTGATTCATTTACTTATATGATTACCTTGAATGTGATTTGGAACGACTTCCTAAATCTCATTCATACTCTGGCCAGAGATTCTTAATCATATCATAGAGTATTCTCCCTCAAACGGTTTGAAGGTTATAAATCTCTTGTTGCGCATTCACTTGCCTCCATGGCTAAGTGACTTAACCTCAACTATGCCGTGGACACCCTCTGACAGAGTGACTTTAACATAGTCAAAGATCAAGGACCTAACCACAAGACAACTATGATCCCTCAGGTCAAAGGACTACTTTGCATTATCCCAACCATGAGTTCTCATGTGACATGAGTATGAGAACTCCTCGTTGATCGTGTTCAGTGGACTCATTCTCAATTGAGCACCTACATGCTTGTATTGGTGTCAATCACACCAATGACTCGAGACCTGTCACTCTCCCTGAGAGAAGGCACAACACATACTGATCTTAACGGACTGTCAATGCCCAATTGGCAATCCTATGATCAGGAACGTTTATGATATGTATACGAAAGAGAATGGTCTCATGAATCTAACTTCTTTAAATTACATTCTCCTAATTACATATTCCTTGGACTTATCATTTAAGCATATAACATTTATATGAGACGGCTTAAAACAATAATCTTTGCCCTTGATATTAAACTAGATTAGTTTAACATGTGAAATGTCCGTAAAGTATCATCATATGATTGGTTTTAGGGCACATTTCCAACATGAACACTCTCTCAATTAGGTTGAGGAGGTCACTCTACGGATTAAAACAATCCGAACGGATGTGGTATAACCGTCTGAGTGAATATTTGACAAGTCAGGGTTATGTGAACAACAACTATGCCCATGCGTGTTCATAAAGAAGTCACATTCTAGATTTGCAATCGTTGCAGTTTATGTCGATGACATGAACCTCATTGGGACTCCAGCAAAGCTTAAGGAAATTGTTACACACTTGAAATCTGAATTTGAGATGAAGGATCTTGGGAAAACTCAATACTGTCTAGGCCTAGAGATCGGGCATTGTTCGGATGGAATCCTAGTACATCAATCGAACTACACCCAAAAGGTGTTGTGACGTTTTAATGAGGATAAAGCGAAGCCTTCGACTACACCAATGGTCGTTTGGACTTTAGATGCTAAACGAGATCCATTCTGTCTAAAAAAAGATGAGGAAGAGATTTTAGAACCCAAAGTTCCTTACCTAAGTGCAATTGGGGCTTTATTGTACTTGACTTAGTGCACTAGACCCGACATCTCCTTCGCTGTGAATCTATTGGCTAGATACAGCAATGCGCCCACACGCAGGCACTGGAATGGTGTTAAAGACATTTTCCACTACCTCAAAGGTACTATGGATTTGGGTTTGTTCTATACCCGTAAATCTCCAAGTGTTGCCGCCCCCTATGGCCCTCGGATTGATTCTCGCCTTGTTGGTTAAGCAGATGCTGGATATTTGTCTAACCCACATAGATCACGTTCTCAAATGGGTTATGTCTTTACCGTTGGAGACAACGCTATATCTTGGAGGTCTACCAAGCAAACACTAGTTGCGACTTTGTCTAACCATGCTAAGATTCTCGCCCTACATGAAGCATCGCGTGGGTGCTTTTGGCTGAGAGAAGTTATGAAACATATTCGAAGCACTAGTGGTCTTACATCAGTCATTGACCTTCTTACGTCGATCTTTGAAGATAATGCAGCATGTATCGAGCAGCTGAAAAAAGGGATACATCAAGGGAGACAACACCAAACACATAGCGCCGAAGTTCTTTTACTCACACCAGCAGCAGCATCAGAACATTGAAGTCAAGCAAATCCGTTCCTAGGACAACCTGGCCGATCTCTTTACCAAGTCATTGCCCAAGTCTACATTTCAGAAGCTCGTCCAAGGAATCAGTTTGCGTAAATTATCTGAGTTGAATCGCTTGTAGTTCTCTTATTTAGAAGTTATGTCTAACTTAGGGGGAGTACTAGAAGCAATGTCTAACTTAGGGGGAGTATTAGAAGCATACTCACATGATCTTAATGTACTCTTTTTCCTACGATTAGGAGCATTTTCCCCATTGGGTTTTTGCTACCTAACGAGGTTTTAATGAGGCACCCATCCTGGGATGGTCATACTCCGATGAGTTCACTACCTTTGTCCAGTTTGACGAGTGTTTTAGACATTATGCATATTTTCTTACTTTTCTCCTTAGTCTATGGGTTTTTGCCTATCTTGGGTTTTACCATAGCAAGGTTTTTGTGAGTTTTTGAAAATGCATACTTCAAAGTAAATTTGAGATTCGCGATCACCTGTTGTGCCGATGACTTCATTAACTATTCTACCTTATCTGCTGAAGATCTGATGCGATGGTTTGTTGAGTATTTACACACTCAAGGGGGAGTGTTGCAGTCATATTTAGAATAGGAATGTGATTGTGTAAATCTTAGGGAATCTGGAAATGTATCTTATATTCCTATTAGGATTAGATTACCTAGTAAATGTTGTAATCCTAAGGGGAAATGTTGTACCCTTCCTACTACTATAAATAAAGGCACAATGGGGTGAATCAAACACACCTCACAATTAAATCAATTTCTCTGGTGGCCGGCCCCCTCTCTCTAAACCCTAGATCGTTCAATCAAATAGGCCTACAACAAAATGCTATTTCTCCACCCACTATTATTCTCAAAATAACCTTTAATATATACATACATGTGAAATTATAAAATTGTCTATTAAAAAATATAAACAAATAATATGTAAATGAAAAACCACTAAAATCTGCAAATTCAAATGGAAACAACAGCGGTATCCAAATTCAAAAGAATTCGACAACGACAAATTCAAAAATACGATGGACAAATTCAAATGACCCACACACAAATTATTCTTCTACATTTTCAATGGAAACATAATCTTCTACTTCTTTAGTAGAAGCGTCATCTTCCACCTCTTTAATGAAAAAGTCATCTTCTAAGTCCATTGATATTTTTTTTACTTTCTTTGAATGAAAGAAGATGAAAATATGAGTTAAGGTTTAAGGTAAACAAATCGTCTCCCACGCCCAACCTTTTTATTTTTAAATCAAGCAAAACAAGATAATTAATGTCCTGATTAGTCGTTTTTGCAAATGGACAAATTTGTAACTAAAAAAATTATTAAAAGGTGGGTGGAAAGATAAGACATTGGGGTGGGAATAACATCACTCTAAAAAAATAGGACATTATTTTCGAATTGAGATTTTTTCTCCCACCTTTTCAAAATTTAAAATTTTTAATTTAGAAAATTTAAGTTTTAACCCAAAAATAATTCTTCTGCTCAAATAATTTTGAGCTAAAATTTTAGCTGAGATTATTAAAATGTATTTAGGCTAATTTTTTTTCTGCAACTTTTTTTAAAATAAAATTTATGTAGATTATCATAACTTATTTAGGGTGATTTTGTATATAATCAATAAAAAGTTACAATATTGACAATAAACCATATTTATATTAATTATAAATAGGTCAATAATGTATTATGACACTTAAATGCATTCAAAATATACAAAAAATTACAAAATCCGCCATTACAGTTGGCACCCACTACAAGTGGAGAAAAACTTGTGTGGGGCTTGATTTGCCACTGAACTTTACTGAGTGGCACTACAATCCACTTAAAACTCTCCACGTGGCAAGGCTTGCATATAATTTTTTATCATTCTTTTATATGTAAAATTCTCATAATTATTTTTCCTACCAATTAATATACACCATAAGATCAATCTAATGATTCAATTTTTTCTTCTTTTCTTTAAGAAAGTTATGCACCCCAAATATAGCAAGATCAATCTAAAGAGTTTATGTTTTGTCGTGAGTCTTCACTTTCTTCTCTCTCTCTCCCACCTCTTTCTTTCCAGTTTAATCCTTGTTTGACCTTCCCTTATCCACGTTTGAAAACCTGGTGTGAGCATCGGTTTCCTATCTCATCCCTCTTTTGATTTATCTCATGTAAATTTTTGTTTCAAGTTTTGCTAATTATGTTGAATTTGAATCTGACTGCAATTTTCTGCAATTTTTTCCCATGAGTTTTCACTTTTATAATGGAAAGCAACCAATAAAATATTCAAGTTCTTTAAAATTGACTACATGAGTTGTTTGACATTAAGGCTAAGAGAAGTTAGTAATGAAGGAGTTACTATCTATAAGCAACCGAAGAAGGTCATAAAGGAGGGAACACAATTGAGTTTATCTCTCATACTTCGATCCATATGGTTTCCTGCTCTTGTAAAATGTTTGAAGCTAAGTGCATATCGTGTCATCATGCTTTGAGGGTATTTGATTCGAGTCTGCATGTTTGTATTTAGAGAGAGGAGAAACGGTGGGGGGAAAGAAGATGACAGGGAAATTTTGGGAAGAAAAATGACAGAGGGGAGAAGAAGAAAAAAAAAAACAATTAGATTGATCTCATGACATATTAATTAGTAGGAAAAATAATTATGAGAATTATTATAAAAAGAATGATAAATGATATATTTAATAGTTGCCATATGACGAGTTTTAAGTGGACTGTAGTGCCACTCAACAAGGTACAGTGGCAAGCCAAGCCCCATTGTACATGTATACTTGATCATTTTTAAATATTTATTAAGTTTTTCTGTAAATGTACATAAGAATGGGAATGAACGAGGACGATGTGACATAGATATTAGGACATAGGAATGCAACCCAAAGGAGGAAAATCAAAGATAGTTAACACACAAGTTTACAATAAATTCCTCCTTGAAGATCTCCAATCAGAACTTTATGGAGATTTCACAAGAATTTTCTCCAACATTTTTTTCGGTTTTAAAACTAGTATTTGAATTTGTCAAATTGCAAATTTAAAACTTCATAAGAATGTCATGTTATTATTGTTGTTGTTGATGTTTTTTCAGCATTAACTATAAGCTCTAACTAATTTATAAGGACTTAAAGTCCATTTGGCATACATAGCGAGAAAGAAAGAGAGAAGGATAAAAGAGTCAAGAGGAGCATTTTTGCTCACCACCATAAACTATGGTGTATGCTCACCAACTTATTTATCACCGTTAGATAAGTTTGAATTTCGAGATTCGTGTAGTAGATAGGCACAAATCTCAAAATTCAAACTTATATAATGGTGATAAATAGGATGGTGAGCATTACCACCACTTGAGGGTGGTGAGCAAAAATGCACTTAAGAGTCAAGTTCTATATGTGTATAATGACATAAATCCCATGTGGCATTTATGATTGACCTATCCTTAATTAATAAAAGTAAATCATTGATTAAGTCCAAAATAAAAAATGCCATTGATAAATGATTAAATATTTAAGTTTATATTGATGTTTGGCTAAATTACCTTTATTTTTATGAACATTTTAGCCTAAAAATATTTATATTCCGATAAAAGTGAATTTTGTGTGGATGTTTGAACAAATACATAGGTATAAAAAGAGTTTTTTGGATGAATTGTAAACTAAATAATTTTTTTTATTTGTTTTAGCCATTGAAACTCTGCCTATGTAAGTTTATCTTATATTGCCAGTCTCAAGCCCAGATAAAGGAGGAGAGGGAAGGCATCATGTAGTCGATAACCTGCACTCCTATATTACGTCAAATCCTTATGATAATGAATCCTAAACGAAATTACGCTAAAGCTAGGTTGTCATCCTCAAATGGCGCGCTGTGTGGCTCGAGCACAGTCATAAGTGAGTAAGAGTCATTGTATCTCCATCGGTGCTCGGATGCAGTGTTAAATGAGCAAGAGGGGCCATAGTAACTTTTTTTTTAATGACTCCTCTCAAAGTTGTTTGGAAGTATCTGCTCCTATCAACTTTACACTTGACACACAAAAGAAGTACTTTGACCTTATTAGACGGGGGAAGGCGAAAAAGCTAGGACATGAGGGTATAGTTGAAGAGAGTAGAATGTGTTTAGGAACATGGAATATAGGAACTTTAACAGGAAAATCTATGGAAGTAGTGGAAGTTATGGTGAGGAGAAAGATAAGTATTATGTGCCTCCAAGAAACTAAGTGGGTTGGTCTTAAGGCAAAGGATCTTGAAAACTCAGGTTTTAAACTTTGGTATTCGGGCACAAATAGAATGATGGTGTTGGTATCATCGTGGGCAAGACCCCGACACATGATGTTGTAAATGTCAAGAGGGTAGGAGATAGAATTATGGCAATCAAGATTGTAATAGGACAATAACTCATCAATGTGATTAGTGCGTATGCATCTCAAGTAGGGTTGGTTACTAGTTTGAAGGAGAAATTTTGGGAAGACCTTGAAGATTTGGTGCAAGGAATCACTCAGATGGAGAAGGTATTTATTGGAGGAGATTTAAATGGACATGTGGGCAAGGAGACAGGCAACTACAGAGGTTTTCATGGTGGCCATGGTTTTGGGGAGAAAAACGAGGATGTGGAAGCCATCTTGGATTTTGCAATGACATATGATCTCTTCTTAGCCAACACATTCTTAAAGAAAAGAGCAGAACATGTGATCGTATAAATTGTAAGGATTGCAAAGTCATACCGGGAGAGAGCTTGGCTAATCAACATCACTTGTTAGTGATGGATGTACATATCAAAAGAAAGAGAAAAAAGAACAACACCTTGAAGTGTTTGTAACGCCCCGACTCAAAAAATTTATTTCGGAAAATAATTTTGGTGATAGGCCAAATTAAACTCTTGTTTATCTAACTACCATTAATCACAATTCTTTATTTAAATTTCTTAATCACTTACAAAATCTGTAACCAAAATTTACTTACCAAAAACATAAGATTAAATTTTCTGATAATTCACCAAATTTCTTTTCTTAAATCAAATTTCCAACAAAAGATTAATCTCAATTATTTAAGGCTGCATCTAACCTCTGTTAGACTGCCTATGTACCCTTGAGTAGGATCAAACCTTTCGTAGTTCACCAACTTTTAAATGTCCAGAATTCTTATGAAGAACCTAATGTTGTCTTTTTGGATATCCTTTGTAGTGACGCTAAAGTCATACAACTCAATGCTTGCAAATAGTAATCACAACATCATTACCAAGTAGTTTATGATGTCTCATTCAACTCCATTGTTTGAAATAAACTCAACAATGTTTATTGGCACCACAATCCAAGTTCGAGACTCTAACCCTCAAATGTAAGCACACTCAACTACACAACCCTTTGTTTATCAATGAGCATAGATCTTTCCAAATAAACAAGCACATAATATCAAGTTAGAAAGTTGACAAAATCATTTATTGGAAAGTATTGAGCTTCCTGTACCTAATTAAATGGACCAAAATTCAAAATTGAATAGTAAGAAGAATTTAGGAGAGAAGATAAACGTTGACAATGTGAAGCATTGCATTTCCCAGGGAGATAATTCCATCTTATGCATTACTAAATTATTCATTCTTGTCTTCTTCGTCAGAATTACTATGCTAGAAATAATGCAAGCAATAATTCATGACAGTTGGTCTTGCTATAAGGATATTCTTGAAAAAAAATTCTAATTCCAATTCAAAACTGGTACAAGGATTAAGGAGTTAAAACACTTATGAAGTGGGTATAAAGTATAACCAAGATGCCTAATAAAATTCAAACTGATTAACAAACACAGATGAAAGGGATGTGAATTGGAGAATTGTACCCTTACCAGCTTAGTATCCAAATCTAACCCACTCACAACTTCTTGCTCCTACTGTTTTACTATCTTATCTGAAAACCAAACAGGGAAAGTCGGAGACGGTGAGTTCAAGCGATAGATGACGGTGAGAGAGGGATGGCGATGTACAATGAGAGAGAAAATAGAGAAGGCTACAGGGTTGGAGCCAATTTGGGTTGAAGTCCCATTCATTTTTATTTCTCTTTCTTCTTCTTCTTCTTCTTCTCCCCCATTCTTCTAGAACTCCCCCCGACCCTCCCCCTTCTTTTTCCCTCATTTCTTCCCTTCCCTCTTTCAGTTCCTCATCTCCTTCCCCCTTCTTCTAAAACTCTTCACGTGGCATATTTCCACCAAAACACACCGCCAGCCAAATCTGGAGCCTTCCATGGAAAAATGAAAATTTTGCCCCTACTTTCGTTCGTTTCTATTTCATTTGTTATAACTCTGTTTGTTGAACGGTTTTTTCCTACACGCTCATGGAATCGTCCTCTATCCAAATATGTCAAGAAATACAATAATATATATGAGAATAACATACATCCTCGTAAAATTACGTTTAGTCAACTTGGGGCATTTTTGTCTTTTCCACTTTTCGATAAATTTTCAGACGTAAATTATAATAAATCCGAGAAACAAAATTCTAATATTTCTTTAATCAAATTTTCATAACCATAAATCTATTTATTTTCGATTTACTCCACATATTTTAAATTTTTAGGGTATTACAGTGCCCAAGGACTAGATGGTGGAATCTAAAAGGAGAAAAACAAGTCATTTTCACATAGAAACTAATCACCCAATGCATTTAGGATAGAGAGGGGGAAACTAGCCAAATGTGAGATTCCGTGGCTAGTTGTATCTGAAAAGTAGCCAAAGGGGTATTAAGAGAGTCTAAGGGTTTTACTCCACACCAAAAGAAATCTTGGTGGTGGAAGGAGGAGGTGCAAAAAAAAGTTAGGGCTAAGAAGGAATGTTGTAAAGCCTTATACAAGGATAGAATCGACGAAAACAAGGAAAGGTATAGAATAGTGAAGAAAGAGGCGAAGAAAGCTGTGAGAGAAGTGAAGTTAACAAATTTTGACGATATGTATAAGCGACTAGATACCAAAGAAAGAGAGTTGGATATCTATAAACTAGCTTGAGCAAGGGAAAAGAAGATAAGAGACCTAAACCAAGTGAGGTGCAACAAGGATGAGAATGGAAATGTTCTTGCTACAGAGAACGCGGTCAAAGATAGATGGAGAGGTTATTTTCATAATCTTTTCAATAAACGACATGAAATGAGTACTTCTTTGGGGGAGTTAAGTAACTCAAAAGAGTGCAGAAACTACTCATTCTACAGCTAAATTAGGAAGGAAGAAATGGTTGTAGCTTTGAAAAAGATGAAGCATAGAAAAGCAGTGGGCCCAGATGATATATCGATCGAAGTGTGGAAAGTCTTGGGATAGACATTTATAACATGGCTCACAAACGTTTTCAATTAGATTTTGAAAATGAAAAAGATGCCAAATGAATGGCGAAATAGCACTTTTGTGCCTATCTACAAGAATAAGGGCGACGTACAAAATTGCATGAACTATAAGGGTATTAGGTTGATGAGTCATACAATGAAGCTCTGGGATAGAATAATTGAGCATAGACTGAGGCAAGATATGCGGATCTGGGACAACCAATTTGGGTTCATGCCAGGGCATTAAACAATGGAGGCAATCTATCTTTTACGAAGATGATGGAAAGATATAGAAATATGAAAAAGGATTTGCATATGGTCTTTATAGATTTAGAAAAAGCTTATGACAAGGTCCGAAAAGACATTCTTTGGAGGATTTTAAAGAAGAAAGAAGTACGAGTAGTATATATCCGAGCTATAAAGGATATGTATAATGGAGCAAGGACTGTTGTAAGAACTCATGAAGGACAAATTGAAAGCTTCCCCATAACTGTAAGGTTACATCAAGGCTTATCTTTAAGTGCTTACTTTTTTGCTTTGGTAATGGATGAGTTAACGGGACATATTCAAGATGATATTCCTTGATGTATGCTTTTCACAGACGATATAGTGTTGATAGATGAAACTCAAGAAAGAGTAAATGCGAAGCTTAACCTTTTGAGAGACGTGTTTGAATCTAAAAGTCTTCACCGAAGTCAGTCAAAGATAGAGTATATGGAGTGCAAGTTTAATGCGAACGGAGGCTCAAATGAGTTAAAGGTGAGGATTGAAGATCAGGAAGTACCAAAGAGTGACCGCTACCTAGAATCTATCTTGCAAAAGAACAGAAAGTTGGATAGAAACCTCAACCATAGAATACAAGCTGGATGGATGAAGTGGAAAAGTGCATCGGTCTTGTTGTGCGGCTGTCGTATGCCACTAAAGCTCAAGGGAGAATTTTATAGGACATCAATAAGGCCATCAATGCTTTATGGCATAGAATGTTGGGTGGTAAAGCATCAACATATACATAAAATAAGTGTAGCGGAGATGAGAATGCTTCGTTGGATGTGTGGGCACACGAGAAATGATAAGATTAGGAATGAGGATATCCAAGGTAAAGTAAGAGTAGCCGAAACTGAAGCAAAGGTGAGAGAAAATTGGTTACGATGGTTTGAACATGTGAAACGAAGGCCTACAGACGCTTCGGTTAGAGATACGATTATGAGACAAAGGTTCAGGGTTGAAAGGGTAGACAAAGACCTAGGAAGACTTTGGAAGAGACCCTAAGAAAAAACTTGGAGTACTTAGATCTAACGGAAGACGTGGCACAGAACCGAGCGCAATGACGTTTTAGGATTCAAACAGTTGACCCACTTAATGGGAAAATGCTTTGTTGTTGTTGTTGTTTTAGCCGTTGAATTTAATTTTGGTTTGTTAGATTTTTTTTACTGTTAGATTTGATCATATTGAAAATCAGTCATTGGATTTAATGTATTTATAATTTTAAATGAAAAAGAAAAGTTTGAATATGGACCATTGGTCGAATGGTCTAGTTACCTTTACCATCTGATAAAAAAAAAGAGCTATTGGGCTCGGTTTGGTTGGGTGACAACGATGTCACCGATATTTCACATACCATAACATAAGTAGAGAAAATGATATTTTTTCATGTCTCTCCACTTATTTTGTGAAAAACACACCTGCCATTTGAATTTTGTTTTGCCTTTTCACCTCCACACTTCCTTATTTGTTCTTTCCCTAGATTTGCATTGATTATTTTTAGGGTGTTACTATCCACACACTCATTTTTACCTCTTACACACCCCTCTCAATTTTCGGTTGTTGGATCGAATGAATTGAAGAAGATTAATGAACAAAAGTTAACAAGAGTGTGTGAGAGGTTAAAAGGGGTGTGTAAATAGCCTACCCTATTTTTACTTAATACTAGCAATTTGTAGACATACTATGTATGTGATTATGAAGATTAATAATAAAAAAATAAAAAAAAAGAGTAGGCAAGGATTAACCCTCATATCTATTTCTAATACGTCACTGGAGTCTCGCCATTAGTATTATCCTTCCTTCTATGATCCCCCCCCCCACCATCATGATGTACCTCACCACCATGCTAGCCTCCATAAAACTCCTTATTTCCCCGCAAACTACTTCTCTAAGAAGATTCCTCATCCCTCTTCCTTCACACCCCACCAAAACTTGGACATATCTCTCTTCAACTCCTTACATAGATTCAACCCAAGTTTAAAGCAAGACATGGCGTAGTTTGGTATAGCCGTCACAATTGATTTGAGTACTTGTTTACCTTAGGTTGATTGAAAACCTTCTGCCAAACTAACCTTGGACTCAACTGATCAGCTTATGAGACTTATGGAGCATGCATATGCGATCCCAGACATACCTCAGAACTGCTGGAAGGTTCTCCTTACAGCTTTCAAGGGATGAGGTAGGTGAGTCTATGTTAGAGCGTTGTTATTCTTATGCATGCAGCCTTTATCCATACCAGATATGACTGCTTAACCTCGTTGCGTCAACAATTCCCTTACTAAGTCAATGTAATTTCTCCACTTGCCATCGAATTGAAATTTTTTAAAGTTTTATGCATAGATACTTGACAAAGACATATATAGTACCCCAGATGTATATGCTATACTCTTCAATTGAATTGTTTTGTATCTTAATCTATTGTGTGGCGACTATACAGTAAATAATTAAGGCGGTTTATGTCTCTGACTGAAAAGTGTGATATAAAAATGGATGATTAAATGAACTTGGATTTATTGCTGCTGGCATTTTGCATTCATAGCTTCTTCACATGCAGGCTCAAGGAGTGTTAATAAAGTAAATTTGTATCAAGGTTACTGAAACTAAAGTTTTACATAGGGTATAAACACTAATAACTTTTGTACTTGAATGAAATTTTGTTCAAGGGATTCTTACTTGAATTTTGTGAGTGACAATTTACTGCATGAGACCAATCTTTCCAAAGAGAGAAATAATGAATGGCTTGAACTGTGATTCAGTGTATAGTACTTTATAAAAGTTTTAAGCCAACTCTGTTCCCTTGTCCAAAGACTTGATTTGAGTTGCAATAAGCTATGCAAATAAGGATGTTGTGAAATAGCTATCCAAATAAAGATGTTGTGAAATAGCTATGCAAATAAGAATGCACGATTACGATTGCATAAGTGATATTTTATGTCTCTTGCCCTAAAGTGTTACATAAAATTGCATGTCATGGTTATTCATTGGACAATTAGTTTATCCGCATAGGGCATAAATGAGGCTTAATTGGAATTATTTAGGCAAAGTCATTAGAATTTGATAAGATCAAATATCATTGTATGATATTCTAATGTTTCATGTGAGAGTGAGGTTTTGTATGTGGGATTATGAAGTCTCTGATAAAAAAGGGAGTAACAATGAGGTTATCTCATTATGGTTTCAGATTTCGAAATTTCTTGTGTGTATCAGGAACTCATGAATTCAAATTTCGTTTCAGACATGATGTTTTGCATTAAAAAAATTTCAGTAATTAATATGATGACATGCAAGTATTTGTTTGTGATCTAATATAAAGATATTTTTCATTATTTGTAGATGAGTTGTAGTGAGATTATTGAGCATAAGTGTAATAGAACTGGGGTGGAATACATGTCCCTTTTTAGCAACATAAAGTCTCATGAATAGTGCGCAATTTTCTTGGTTTAAGAAAATGACACAACTTTGACCAGCTTCTGAAACTTGTGGAGTATGCATATGCAATCCCAGACATACCTCGGAACTGCTGAAAGGTTCTTCTTACAGCTTGTAAAGGATGAGGCAAGTGAGTAGATGTTAGAGTGTTGTTACTGTTATGTATGCAGACTTTATTTAGACTAGATATGTTGCTTAAACTCGGTTGCTTCCACAATTTCCTTAGAATTTAGTCAATGTAATTTCTCCCACTTGCCATCGAATGGAAATTTTAAAGTTTTACGCATGGATACTAGACAAAAGTAAAAACAGTAGCCCTAATGTATATGTTATGCTCTTCAACTTAATTGTATTGTATCTTAATCTATTGTGTGATGACTATATAGTAAATAATTAAGGCAGTTTACATCTCTTGCTCAAAAAGTGTGACATAAACATGCACGATTAAATGAACTTGATTTTGTGGCTCAATTCTAATTGGACATTTTGTTTTGTCTTAAGCCCATATTGTTTAGCCTTTAGCTGCCCATATGAGAGCCACATGTGACTAGGGTTTAAGGCAACACCCTTTTCTTTTATATGGTAGTAATCTTTTGGTTTCATGGGAGACGACAAAGCAGCCGACAAAAAAGAAAATGAGGGCTCCTACTTTTGTTCTCCAATTGTGCAATCATTCATTCAAAGTTCTTACTGCTACATTTTGTGGCTTTTGGGAAATAAGGATTTGGTATATATTTTCTTCTTCTTCATATGTTCTTTGTTTGAGTAAGAGTTATTGGGTGTATGTGGATTTTAGGATTTGATAGTTGAACTCTATTTGTAATCTCCATCTTGATATTAGTGGAATTTCCTCGCCATCTTTAAACTAGATGTAGGCTTACGTCGAACCAATATAAATCCTTGTATCATTTTGGATTGTTTGTCTTGTCATATTTTTCTATATTAGTTTATTGGTTTCATATTTGACGCTTCCGCACATCAAGTGGTATCAGAACTTCGGGTTTCGACTTGGGGCTTTGTATAGTATGTCTATGAAACCTCCGAATATGTTGGTGAAATATGATATTGAAAAATTCACGGGAGGATTGATTTTAGCCTTTGGCGTGTGAAGATGCAAGCTGTGCTAGTTCAACAAGAGTTGTTTAAGGCGCTAAAGGGCGTGGAAGCCTTGCCACAAGATTGGTCTATTGACGAAAAAGAAGATGCTTTGGATTGAGCACATATTGTAATTATGTTGTCACTATCTGAAGAAGTTCTTCGTGAAATGGATGATGAAACTACTACAGCTGGTTTGTGGCTTAAGTTGGAGAGTATATCACCAAATCCCTCACCAATCGGTTATATTTGAAGCAATGTTTGTACATTTTCCGTATGATTGAAGGTACGCTTATTCAAAACCATCTTGATGAGTTCAATAAGGTGATTATGGATTTGAAAAGTATGGATAATAAAATTGATGATAAGGACCAAGCTTTGATTTTTTTGTGTTCTTTGCCTTCTTTGTGTGCAAATTTTGTTGAAGCTTTGTTATATGGGAGAGATTCTATTTGCATGAAGGATGCAAAAGCTGCTTTGAATTTAGGAGAGTTAAAGAACAAAGTATTTGGATTTGAACGATGCTCATTCTCAGGCTTTGGTAGCAGAGGCAAAGTTAGGGAATATGATTTAGGTAGTAATAGAGGAGATTTAAGATTGAAATCCAAGACTAGAAACAACACATGAAACTATTGTTGCAACGAAGGGCATTGGAAAGTTGATTGCCCAAAACTGAAGGATAAATTTGATGGTTCCTCTAATGTTGTGCTAGTGTGAACGTCGTCGATGATGACTTCGATTTTGTTCTATGATGGCTACACCAAATTTGAAAAAGGAATCTAGTGTTTTGGGTACTTTTGAATCTCTTCGCTACATATGGAGATTTAAGAGTTTGTAAGGATTCTTTTGTTATGATTTGCAAAAGTTACTTGGTAGCCTCTATGTATGTGTGTGTTATGTCAGTTTCCTCTACATCATTTTTTTGTTTTGGATAGTGGTATAGTTTTTTCTTGTGGTAAAATTGTATTCAGTGAAGGCCAATTTGTTGAGTTCAGCAAAGTTTGGATAGTGAGACATCACATTATTTTGGATACACTATGTGCAATTCAGAACATTTATGTGGAACCCTCTTGTAAAAGGCAAGTTATATGCTTTCTAACTTTCTTTAGTCTATGGACATTTGGTTGGATTTGTTTGCCCCTAATATTTGGTTTGTTGGTCTCCATCATCTGCAATTAGCTTTCTTTAAAGACTCCAGTTGAGGTATGGTTTCTCCTTATTTGAATTTGAAACATTTGCAGTTTTAGACCATGGTGTTTGTGAGCAAGTGGAGTTCATTATGTGTTCAACTTTGGTATGGTGTGCTTGATTTTGTTGGTGATACTGAAGAAATTCAGTTTTTTTGTTTGAATTGCTTTTGTTTTGATCATGGCACTTATGGTTTTGCAAATTTAGAGAAGATGGTGGAGAAATGTTATACTTTTGTTGGCTTTGGTACAATTTGGGTCGAGGTGGAGATCATTATGAGTATTGAGAGCTTGTGGAATCTGATTTGGCTTCAATTGTTGTTTAGTTCATATTTAGAGTGCTTATGATGATTGTTCATTCAACTTTTTTTTTTTTTTGTGTTGTTGTGGAAATTCTGCCAAGGTGGAGATTGTTGAATTTTGTGGTTCAATTCTAATTGGACCCTTTGTTTTGTCTCACACCCATACTGTGTGGCCTTTAGCTGCCCATGTGAGAGCCACATGTGGCTAGGGTTTAAGGCAACAATCTTTTGGTTTCAAGGGAGATGAGAGAGAGCAACCAACAAAAAAAGAAAAGAAGGGATGCTACTTTTGTTCTCCAATTGTGCAATCATTCATTCAAAGATATTAGTGCTATATTTTGTGGCTTTTGGGAGAGAAGGATTTGGTATGTATTTTCTTCTTCTCCATTTGTTCTTTGTTTGAGTGAGAGCTATTGGGTGTATGTGAGTTTTTGGATTTGAGAGTTAAACTCTATTTTTAATCTCCATTTTGATATTAGTTGAATTTACTTGCCGTCTTCAAATTGGATGTAGGCTTACACCGAACCAGTATAAATCCTTGTGTCATTTTGGATTGTTTGTCTTGTCATATTTTTCCATATTAGTTTATTGGTTTCACACTTGACGCTTCTGCACAACAAATTTCACTACTGCTGACATTTTGTATACATTTATATGTAGGCTCAAGGAGTTAATAAAGTAAACTTGTGGCTTCTCGCATCCACAACGAATCCTAAACTTGAAGTAAGTAAAAGTCTATGTTATTTATTCATCTCTTTCATACACTTTTTTTTTAATATATGGTTATCATTTTGTCGCAATGAAAGATATGAACCTGGTTGTCCATTTAAATATTTTCTTGTTCTTATTTTTGTGGTGGTTTTATTTTCTTTTCTTTTAATGAACTTTTTGGGCAGTTTTCAATTATTCTTTTTGTCTCGCATTAATTTTCTAGGGGACTAGAGTCTATATGGGATATTGGAAAAAAGAAGACCTTACTTTTGTTTATCAACTTGAGGAGGTGACCATGCATCTTTCTGCTTGCTAGGTCTAATGAAATTGAGTTTGCACGGTATATTCTTGAGCATGCTCAACATTTGAAGAAAGTGGTCATTGTTCTTGGTTACTATAGAACTATAGAGCTAGCAAAAGTTGCTACATAAATGGTACGTAGAAGCAAGATGTTTTGCTTGCCACACTTGTTATTCGGAGTGAATGGTTTGGAGAATGAAGAAGGAAGAAAAAATCTCAGTAAAGTATGCGTATCAATCATGACTTCTCAATTATCATGTTTGATAACTATTTAGAAAAATCAATATATTAATGTATAAGTTGACAATTACATAGCATCTTGGGTGAGAGTATTTATGAGTCAATTTTATACTATATATTTTCCTCTATTCTTAGGACGTTTTGGTAATTATCTTGGTGAGATTTTGATACTTTGATTTATATTTTCAAGTAGGACATGTGACTTATTCTTGAGCAAAAAGTGACCAAACGGATGGATTTTAGAGGGATTCCAATTGAGGGATGTTCGTTAGTCTCTTAGTTTGTTCTTATCAAAGTTTCATATTTTTTTTACCAAACGGATAATTTATGGCAATGAAATAAAGGATCAGCGCGCTAATCTGTTGAATTGACATTTTGAGCTTATTTGGACTTTTTAGCGTCCAAGATGGCATTTTCTAGGTTTGGACCCTTCTGGAGATATGTTCATGACATCTTAATCTTTAAAATAAGTTGTCTTGGGCCTATTTGAGTTTAGAACTTGGCTGATTAGTTTGTTGGCAGATTTCTCCACGTTTGACTACGAGATTGT
This sequence comes from Malus domestica, assembly GCF_042453785.1. NCBI lineage: Eukaryota > Viridiplantae > Streptophyta > Magnoliopsida > Rosales > Rosaceae > Malus > Malus domestica. The sequence continues at coordinate 11,600,375 of NC_091672.1, forward strand.
TTCCTAGTTTCTCTTAATTTATTTTGTTTCCTAGTTGTATTTTAGGACATTTTCTACTAAAGATTTTATTTTGTAGTAGTATAAGTAAGGCTAATTAGCCATTAGGGTTCTCTACGCACAACTTTGAGAGCATTGCCGAAGCTCTGACGAGTTGAGAACTTTATTCTACAAGGTGTTTTCTTTTGCTAGAGCGAGACCACGAGTCTTAACATGGATATATAGTCTTTATTTAATTGCTTATGACATAACTCATGCACACCTTAAATTAATCACTGTGTTTAAACGGTCTCTATGTCTTAATGGTTAGCTACCATTAGGAATTTAGGATTTTTAGATAAGTAATCGGTTGCTTCTTGTGATTTATAAATGTAATTTCACTTAAGGTGAATATAACGCTCTTAAGGGTTGCATGGTTTTCAAAAGGTTTTCACAAAGCTTAACGAGTCTTGCATGTTCATATTTGATCTGAATATCATAGACGAGTTGCATGTTAGATATATGTTTTTACTTAAATATCACGAGGAGAATATGTATAAGGAAAACCTAACCTTCAAAGTGCATATGTAATTCATAAGTAATTGGTAAAATAATATAGGATTGTTAGGATGACGGTAGAACCCTAATGCTTTTACAAATTTGTTTTCTCAAAACCGTTTAATTTCAAAGTGATTTCTTTAAATTTGTCTGTTGCTAATTTTTTTTATTATTATTTTTTTTTGTTATTTTAAGTCACAAAATCAACCTTTCCCAAACTTTGTTTCCAAATAATTAATTAAGATTTGGTTTTTATATAAATTGTTTTAAATAATTCATGTAGGAACGACCTTGCATGAGCATTCTTACTACAATAACCTTATTCTCTTGAAAGTATTTTGTGTGATTTTAACCCTCTTTGTGCAGGTACTAAAAATTCTATCAAATATCATGAACGATATCTAGAGGTTCCTCATACCAAACTAGTTTTAGAACCAATACTCAAAGCACAGTTGGCTAATCTATGTGCAATGCCAATGTAATTAAAACTATGAAACGACCAGTGTGCGTAGTTTCTCATTTTATGAACTAAGAGCATCTCTAAAGGAGATGTCAAAAATGCTACATAGACATACAACAACAAAAATGGCAGCAAACTCTCTCCAACCGAACCTTCAGTTTCTTACGTAACGCTAAGTCAATTGAAGGCAAAATCTTATGTTGTCAAATTCATTTAATAAATTTTTAATAAATGTGATGCAATATATAATAAATGTTGTTGTGTGTTCCAAGTATTTAATTAGTTGTTCCAGTAATTGATTCCACTATGAGATGAAATATTGTAAAATGACATTATTATTTAACATATCGGGTGGAGCAAAAAAATTGTACAAAATGTCAAATTGCCACATAAGCCATCAAATATCATTTTGATGTTTTAAATTTTACATCTCCTTAGAGATGCTTTAACAATTCTATGTATTTGTTCGACCAAGTAAAATTTATGAATCTATTCATTTTTTTTCTAAAAATAGATTTGACTTGTAAGTCAGAAGTTTTAGATTCAAATCTTGTATAAATATATCGTTGTGTAAAAAATATTAAACATTAAAACTTTGACAGCTAAGTGAACCCCAACAAATGCTAGCCCAAGACCATGTTTAAGAGGAATTTCGTGCCCAAGAGAAACCTGTTTTGAAATTCTTGCACAATTCCATCCCAAGAGCAAGCCCAAATTTGATTGGAAATCCATGCCAACTAAGTTAGAGACCAGTTAAAGCTAGGAATTGCTAACCCAAACCCATGTTTAGTAGGAAATCTCTGCTAACTGTGCTGCCATGCACAATCTTCCAATTTTGACTTAACTTGTCGTACAATGGGTGGATTGTCCTGAAAGTTAGTGTCTTACTCTTCAATCCACTATGTTCTGGCTTCAAACCCTTCCTCTTTCCTTAGTGTAGATTTGTGTAAAATATCGTTTGAACTAAAAAAATACATATCCAAATGGTTCTCCTAAAGGGCAACTTTTAGTGTCTGGTATCCAGATCACGTCGCTATTTAAAATGCAGCAACAACCTATATAGCATTGAGAGTTGCTTCCTACCAAAACGTCTATGATGCTTTATATAGACGATCGTCTCCTTCTTAAAAAAAAGCAACGTTTGAGTAAACCGAATTGCGATACATTATTTTCAAAACAACCTCAAAGCTTTAAAAATGCATAGACCATCAGAGGCCTGTGTATGTGATTGGAGGACACTCATTTTTTGATACTTATTTTATTATAAGGCTTGTGGAGTAAAAAATAATCAAGAAAATTATGGAGGCAACACGTGGACTTTTGGATGAAAAAGATAAAATTACCCTTGAGGCACACTGGGATCCCCACGCGCATACAACGAACAATAACGGCTCAATCGAGGTCAAATGTGATCAAAATGGTAATCTTTTAAACCCTCTCATCAATCCTCACCAAATCCACACCCACAAGGTAACTTCCAATTATCCTTTTCAAATTGGGATTAATTACTGTGGATGCAAATTTCTTCCTCATTATTCTTGGACAAAATTACACCTACAAGACAAATAACACCTTAGGTCAAGGCTAAGAGACTCACGCGCCCATGGTGAATTTGGGGGGGGGGGGGGGTTTGGCCGAAGAACCTCTGATGCTAAAGTTAGAATTTTGAGGGAAAAGTGTATGGATAATTTAGAGAGTTTAGCAAGAGAATTGGAAATTGCGTTTTGGAGAGAATGAGAGGCCTTTTATAGGGGTGCGGCCGGCCTCTTGGGTGAGAGAGGACCTGCCACTTGGCTCTCTTTGTGGGCTGGGTTCTTGATATGTGTTTAATTGGGTATAATTGAATAATTAACTAATTAATAGAATAATTGCCTAATTGATTAGCTAATTAATATAATAAAAGGGGAAAGATTTGAGAGTTACCTTGTGGAGAGGATTTGATGAGGATGTATCAAATAGGTTTTGAATTGTTACCTATTTTGGGCACTTTTGACTTGGTTGAGGGATGATTGCCCGCTGCTCGCGCGTAGGAATCCTGATATGCCTCAAGGGTATTTTTGTCCTTTTAATCCAAAAATCCACATGTTGTCTTGTCATTATTTTGATTCCACAAATGCCCCCACACCTGTTGGGCTGCTCGCAGGAAAGGGCAATAGATGTAGAGATTTTCTTGTTTTAGGAAACTTTGGACTGCTTCCTATTTTGATGTAGATTCCCTCTTTAATAGGAAATTAGATCCTTCTAGGAAAGGAAAATAAATTTCTCACAAAACCTATTTATGTCCACCTTAAGTGGGTTATTAAATCAACTTTAGAGAGCGATTTATTCTACCCTACAAAAAAGAGAAAGCTTAGAGGATATTTGTTCCCCCTCCTCTAGCAATCTTCTACATCTTGCCCTTGCAAATGACCATCTTTCGTTGCTTTTGTTCCTCTTCTCCGTGCCGCACCGATGTAAGAAAAATTTAATTTTTCTTGTCTTTTTCTTGGATAGTGCTATTGCATGGCATCCGTCGGGATGGTGTGGCTCGTCGGCTAGTAGGGGCTAGGAGTCGGCTCAGCATGGACCAAGGATGTGTTGTGGCAGGGACCACTACTTTAGGCTGCTCGGCTTGGCTAAAGCCAAGGGTAGCTTGTGCGGCTGAGGTTGCGGATTGTGGCGCTAGGGCGCAGTGCTAGGCGAGCCGAATGGCTCATGTTCTTTGGGCTCTTGGACCTGACACGGACCAAGCTGGCGATTGGGAAAAATGAGGAGGTCGCGGGCCTCATGGGCTGCTAAAATGTTGGGCATGTAAACCTCTTGCCTGTTAGTTCGAGAGAAGAACTGAGGGAAAAACCAGTATGGGTTGAGCTCATTTGCTGAGTACTATGAATGGCGTTGGCTGCTTGGTCCTCTTTGCCAGGAAAAATGTGGGTTGCTCATGAGAGAGAAGATGAATAAGATCAAGGCGGATGCATTGGCTCGTCCAATTGCTGTTGTGGATCCCGCTGCAAGTGAAGGTGGGAAAAGTGATCTTCCCCGTTTGCTCAAGAGATGCTGGTTGAAAAAAAAAAAACCAAAAGAATTCTTCCACTGCTCGTGAGGGTTCGTTGACTGCCCTAGGCTTGTGATTGACTTGATTTTTTCCAAGAGGACGAAAGATAAGGTTGCTAGATCTGAGCCAATGACGCTTGCCATGCCAAAGATGGCTAGTTCGATTGCTGATATGGTTACTCAGTGTAGAGCTGTTGTCATGCCCCTAATGCCAAATTTTGTACCAAGAGGTCCGTTGGGAGCTAAGTCTGGTTCACTTTTGGAAAAGCTTGCTATTATGAAGAGCGATAAGGTGGACTCTATTGTTGAAGTGGTGCCAAAGCCCGCTCCTCTTACTGCTGAGACTGATTCGCCTGCTAGAAATGAGGAGATTGCTTACTTGGGCAGCTATGAGAAATCCACTGAGCCTGCTTTTGGGGAGGCTGCTGAGATTTGTGCGCTTTTGAAACCAGATCTGTTTGAAGACATGTGCGTTTGTGCCAAGTTTGTTGATGGCGTTAAAGGGGTTGTTTGCCTAAGTTCTTTTGCGAAGCATATGACCGAGTATAGGAAGACTACCCTACTTGCCATGATGTAGAAGACAACTATCTTAGCCACCGAGTCTATGCTCATTGAAAAAAAGGAAACCAAGACTGCCAAGGAGGTGGCAAGGGCTGTGGCAGCTGAAGCTTATTCTTTAGCTGAGAAGATCAATAGGTTGGAATTTGAGCTCGTCACTTTGAAGAGGTTTAATATCTCTACCCCCACTTTTCTGTAGCTTAATACCGCTTGCCAAGGGATCGTCGACTTGAAGACTAAGCTTGATGCGATCCAACTTAAGTATGAAAGTGTAGAGAAGGAGATCGGATGTCACATACCTCAGATTCAAGATCTTAAGCGTGCCATTTCTGAGCTTCGTTCTGCTGCTTATGCAAATGATAAAGAGTTGATTGCTGCTTATAACCAAGTGATTCACTTCAAGAAGGTCGTTGATAGGCTTGAACCCCAAGTGTTGGAATTCCAAGGTGCACTGAGGATTAACGAAAGTTTGAAGAAAGAAGTAGATGAGTTACAACGCGTCGATGTTAGTCTGCTCGAAAAGATTGGGCAACTGAAATGTGAGACAGCTGGGCTCGAGGCTCCGCTTACTCAAAATCAGGCCGATTTCTACAAGCTGGGTTATGTAGATCATCTCTTTGGTAGACTGTCTGACTTCGAGTTTGCTGGGAGAAACTTTGAAACCTTCTCTATTTCTCCGGAAAACTTGCTTTCCTTTACTTTTGAGGCCTCTATTGGTGAAGTAGTCATAGATTTTGGCGCCCAGACTAAAACAGCCGGGGGTGAAACCTCGAATGGTGACACTGCTGAAAATGTCGAGACTATTGAAGGTGTGGCGACTAAGTAGTCGTGGAGTGTCCAAGCTGCTGAAGAATAGTCTTTTAGGTAGTCTTTAGGATTTTTTGTTTCCCTCGTTGCTTTTTGCTTTGCTTGAACTCCTTTAGTCTTTGCTAGTTGTTTATCAATTTTGCTAGAAAATTTAATAAACTTGCTTCCTTCGCTTTTCACCATCTTCGTTTTTTTCGTCCATGCCCTAACCTTTAGACTTTATAGACCAGTAGAAAACGTGCTACTTTTCTATAAGTAGACAGGCCTGCGTAGCCGATACAGCCATAAGTGTTGGTGTGGAACTTTGCAAAGTTGTTAGCCATAGGGCCGGTAGTCGGACGCCTTACTTATAAAAGCAGACAAGTCTGCGTGACCACTAGGCTGTTAACCTTGGCTTTCTCCTATTTCGTAGGTTGTGTAGCAAGTATTACAACACTTTAGGACTTGGTATAGGTCGTTCCGCGCTTAGCAAAGGTGAAGCTTATCGACTACATAACATGTCGGTAATGAATAAAGCTTCATATATGTACGTTAGCTTATTTAACCTTTCACAAGAATGTGCAGTTGTATAAATCTATTGTGGCTTTATTGCTCAAAGGGCAAACCGTAGGTAGTCTTCTGGAAACCGTAGGCTACCTTAGTGCACTTGGTAGCAGCTTGAGGTTTCCAGGGCAGACGTCCATTGGATGTACTGTGTAATGTGCCCCTCTATCTTTAGGACCCAGTTCCTCACGGATTAGGCTAAGAAACCCAAAATCCTTCAGTTAGCTAAGCCTTGAAAAAGTCCATTGTGGCTACTTTTAGGAATCCCGGCGCAAGCCATCATGCATCTAGTTATACTAAGGCAGCCCGGCTCATCCACGTCTGGATATTCGGAGTGTAGAGTTTATCCTCCCGTCTTAGAGAGTTGACCCATGTGGGTGTCGGGGAATTGGTTTACCCTTTCGCACTGGAGAGCAATTAGTTTACCCTCTCACACTGGAGAGTATGGTTGGTCTCTCAGGGGGCATAATTCTTGCGGTGAGTCCCTAGGAAGGGCACAATCTTCTTTTGAAGTGCATGATTGATCAGTTGTTGTAAGCATGCAGTCGAGCCAAGTTGTGATTACTTTTGAATTCTTCATTAAAAAATGAGTGAAACGAACGAGAACTTAGCTGTAAGGTAGAATCTGCATAATAACTGGATAGTCCTCAACTTGTGAGGTGGTGCCCGTCGAGCTGCTTGAGTCTTCAGGCTTTGATGTAGTGGGAGGTCACACATGGTACTCTCTCATATTGTAGACGTTCCATTGTTTTTCGATCTTTTTGTAGTTCATGGTGGCGAAGGTGTAATTTTCTTTGCCTCCTACTCTGCTGATCTTGTACAGACCTTCCTAGATGGGATTCATCTTTTTGGAGCCCTCTCTGCTTGCAGTGATGAAGGTTTTCCTTAAGACTAGATTTTTAGGCTGAAATTGCCGGATCTTAGCCCTTTTGTTGTAGTTGGAGAGGAGTTGCTGCTAGTAAGCTGAGATGTGGATGATGGTTTGCTCACGTTTCTCCTCTGCCAGATATAAGCTTATGGCCATCTCCTTACTATTCTGCTCAAAGCTTGGTAGTTAAGTGTGGTGGCTCGTCGTTTGGTGGTGTGATACGCCTTCAGATATCCTGGGAGTTCATCTGGCCATTTTCTCTTCTTGTAGGAGAGAGACTTCTTAAGGCAGTCGAGGATCGTCTTATGAGATCTTTCAGCCTGCCCATTGCCTTGAGGATATCTCGGCGTGGACATGTGCTGCTTGATTTCACATTTTTGGAAGAACTTCGCCAAATCTTTGCTTACAAATTACGGGGCATTATTTGTGACGATGGATTGAAAGATGCCAAATTGGCAAATGATGTTCCTCTATATGAAGCGCTCTATATCCGTCCGAGTCGTGGACGTCATGGGCCCTGCTTCTACCCATTTGGTGAAGTAGTCGGTTGCCATGATCATCATGCCTCTACCCCAGTAACAAGTTGCATAGTTCTTACTAGGTCAATTGCCCACAGTATAAACAGCCAATGACTCGTTTGCTGGTATAGCTCGTTGGCAGGCAGTACTAGTACCAGCTTATAGCATTGGTAGTGGTCGTACTTTTGTAATGCGTTAAGAGTCTTCTGTGCTAAGGATCGGCCTCTGGATTGATTTCCACAAACACCTTCTTAGATTGAGCTTAGAACCTTTAGGTCGTCATGAGGCACTAGGCAGCGGAGATGTGGTCTAGTGTAGGATCTTTGGACGAGAATGTCATTCCACATGTAGTAGCGTGCTGCCTTTATTTGGAGCTTTCTAGACTCTAACCTTTCCATGAGGAATATGCCATTGACCAGGTAGTCTATAATAGAAATTTGTCGCTTTGGAATTGTACTAACCTGTGACACTTCGGCTGCTAGCTTTGCCTCTATACTTGGCTTGTCTAGATACTTCACCGAAGTAGAGCATTTGAGTTGGTGGTCAAGGGCGGAGCCTAGGCCGGCTAGTGCATTCATGTAAGCGTTGTCTACCAAGGGAACTTGGGTGAGGGTGTAAGTCTGAAATGCCTCAAGTAGTCTGGCTAGTGATTAGTTAGGAATCAGAATGAGTTACGAGCTTTTTCACCACCAAGTCTTTTTCCATTCGAATACCTGCTAGTAGTACCTCGTACTCTACTTCGTTTTTAGATGCTTTGAAGCCTAGAGTGATCACCTGCTCGGGCATCGAATCGTCTAGGGTGACAAAGACCACGTCTACTCTCAAACCTTTATAGTTGGATGTGCCGTCTATATGCAAATGCTAGACGTCTCCATCGGGTGCAGTAGGCGCGGCTAGGGCGTGCTCTATTATCTCCGAGGCATCATTGGGCCGCTCTGTTGCGTTGCTTAGGCTAGGCGTAAAGGCGCAGTAGAGAGTCGTAGAGCTGTTGTTGGGTCATCTTATTGCTTCGTGAATGCTTGGTAGAGAGCCATGGAGCTAGGACTATGTTACATGCAGCAGGAGATGCTCAACTAGCGGTATTGGGCCACTCTAGAGTTGAATTATGGAGCAAGGGTCAGCTGGGGCAGAGTGACATGTAGCAGGAGGTGGTGTTCGACTGTCGGTACATGTTGCTCCTATGTAGAATCTTTTAGGGCAACAAGGACAAAACTTGCTTTTGAGTATGTCATTCTAGTGTTTGTCTACCCTTGGCGTGCCTTTGGGCCTAGTTGTTGCGTTTGTCAGAAAATTTTGCATCTGCCAATGTCTACGCCTTTATCGTCGTGCGTCTGGATTGGGTAGAATAATGCATCATGAAGATGACTGTGTGCATTTAAAGGTAAAACTTGAGCTTTCGGGTTGCAACAACTATCTCCAAAGTTAGCTTTTGAATTTCTGGTAGCATCGATGAGAGCTTTTGAACTGTGGAATACAGGTATTAGGGCCCCCAGCTCTTCTCATATGATAATAAAGCATATTACTGCTTCAGATACCTTCAAACATGCGAATAAGTCATCTGCTACTTCCGGTTTGGATAGTAAGGAGGTGATGTCGAGTACTTCTTCAAGTCCTTAAATGTGCATTGGCGAGCCTCGTCCTAAAATGCATGCTTCTTTACCAAAGCGAAAGAGTCTTCCAAAGTTAGATCTTCTTTCATGATCAATTTTCCGAATAGCGGATGGTTTGTTGGAAGTCCTCTTTGGAAGGCTACTCTAGCTATTAAGTCGTTGCATTCGATTATCCTTACCTTATCTGCTTTGAACCTTTTTGACATAGTCGCGAAGCGACTCCTTTAGGTTATTCTTGATGTTGAACAAATGGTCGGACTTCTTTTTGATCGAGCAATAAGATGAATATTCTTTGGTGAAAACCAAAGAAAGTTCGTCAAAACTCTAGATGGATTATGGCGGCAAGGTGTAAAACCAATCTTGCGCCTCACCTTGTAAAATGGTGGCGAATATCTTGCACATGAGATCGTCGTTGTTTCGATAAAAGATCATTGCGCCTCGATAATGCTTTAAGTGTCTTTCCAGGTCTTCATCCCCTTTGAAGATGTGAAATGTGGCATGTTGAACTTGTGTGGAGGCTCTGCCTGCTCGATCTTGTTCGTGAAGGGTGACTTGCTTATGTTGTTTAAGAGTCTCTCTACTTTTTCCTAAATTTACCTTTGTTGGTGTAGTGGAGCTCTCGGTTACCCCCAGTTGTGACTTGCTGGTCTAGGCTGCTTTTCCATGTGTTTGGCTCGTCTATGTTGCGGATACGGTGTGTTCCTAGTAGGCAAGCAGTTCTTCGCTGGCTGCCGATTGAACTTGAGCCGGATTGAGTGAATGTTTCTCTCCGTCAGTTATGCTGCCTACTCCGATGTGAGTTGGATGATGCTCCTTACGGGTTAAGCCGCGAACGAACACTTCACCTGGAATGTAGCTCATGTTGACTATCAAAGTGTGACCCCAACAATGAATGTATGTTCGTCCGTGTGGCTAGTCGATAATGCACGCTCCTCCGCGCGCTAAGACAGGAGTATAAGCTATCTCGAGGGCCCAGTAGGGAGTGTACACTGCCCAAACACTCGGTTCATGGCTGCTGAGGTTCTTCGTCTACCCTTGTCCTACTTTGGGACACCATGTCTAGGGCACGTTGCATCTCGGTGCGCTGCAAGAGCTAGTTCACCAAGGTCGTATATTGTGCGAGAGCACTCGTCAACTATATGACTTGTCGAGACAAGTGTTGTTCTCCATTTGGGTTGGAAAAGCTTGGAAGGAATGTATCTCCTTGAGCAGTGGAAGTGTGGTGCACGAGATTTGAGTTGGGAAATGTCAAATCTGTAGAAAATTATGGTGAAAATGCTCCCGGTTCGATCGTCAATCCGAAAATTTGGAGCCGGGACGGTTGAACTAATCTTGGATCGATTTGGGCTGCTTGGAAGGCCATGGGAATGGGCTGCTCGATGTGTGGCACACGTGGGCGCGAGGCTAGGGCTCGGCTTGGCAACGCATTGGGTTCGTATTAGGCTTGGAGTGACATAGCTTAGTGTTGGAAATGTGCCCTAAAACCAATCATATGATGATACTTTACGGACATTTCAAATGTTAAACTAATCTAGTTTAACATATAAAGGGCAAAGATTATTGTTTGAGCCGTCTCATATAAATGTTATATGCTTAAACGATAAAGTCCAAGGAATATGTGATTGGGAGAATGCAATCTAATGAAGTTAGATTAATGAGACCATTCTTTCGTAGACACATCCTAAATGTTCCTGATCATAGGATTACCAATTAGGCATTGACAGTCCGTTAAGATCAGTACGTACTGTGTCTTCTCTCAGGGAGAGTGACTAGTCTCGAGTCATTGGTGTGTGTGACATCAAGACAAGTACGTAGGTGCTCAATAAGAGAATGAGTTCACTGAACGTGATCAACGAAGAGTTCTTATATTCCATGTCACATGAGAACTCATGGTTGGGATAATGCAAAGTAGTCCTTTGACCTGAGGCATCACAGTTGTCTTGTGGTTAAGTCCTTAATCTTTGATTATGTCTAATTCACCCCCTAGGGGTGTCACGGCATCGTTGGGGTTAAGCCACTTAGCTATGGAGACAAGTAAATGCGCAACAAGGGATCTCTAACCTTCAAACAGTTGAGGGAGAATACTCTATGATATGATTTGGAATCTCTGGCCAGAGTATGAATGAGATTGGGGAATGCGTTCCAAATCACATTCAAGGAAATCATATAAGCAAACGATTCACATTGGATAGTAGACATGAGTAAATAAACTATCATACCAAACAATGTGGTCAAGAGTATTAGATTAGAGAAGGACCGTATTGCATTTGTAATCCCGAACTGAATAGGTTCTCTAACCTCTTCTGATTAGCTTGGGTAACCATGACATGCTGCTAGGCGTCAACCATGGTTTGTGGAAGCCCTATACGTGTATAACCACTAAAGGGAGAATTGAAAATTGTTTCAATTCACAATCGATGTAAAATTGTTTTAATCGCCCACTGCCTCGCTAAAAGGAACCTAATGGATCGCACACCATAAAAGGTAGAGATTGAAGATTAAACGGAAATGAGTAAGAATGATTAAATGGTTTAATCATTTATTTATGGCAAGGATTAATTAATATGTTAATTAATCAAACAAATTAGTTCGTTAAAGACTTCGGGATAGTTTTGGACCTTAAGGCCCAATGGGCTTCGAACGTCAAGCCCATTAACTTAAGTTGTATGACAATTTAATGAATAAAGATTCATTAAAGCCCAAAAGCCCATAAATCCCTAAATGGCCGGCCATATGTGTATGAATTAGGGTTTTGGTTGTTTAGGTCACTTAAAGAAGTGACTATATAAATGACTTTATAGCCAAATATTCATTAATGTGATTAAGGGTTTATTTTGGGTGAAAATGGGTGAGAATTGTCTCTCCATTTTCTCTCTAAAGAAGCTAACACCTTGGAGGGTACATCTAGCAATCCTACTACTCCAAGGTCACTCATTTCTTCTACAATCAAACCTTGGTGAAGAGACTTAGAGGTTCTCAATTTTGGGAACTTAGAGAACCTATTCTTCCATCCAAATCCATGGATCTAAGAAGCAAGGAATGAAGGCCCTATCTCTTTGGGTGATTAGCCTTTGCTTATGCAAAGAGGAATCTACAAAGGTATTACTTTCAACTCACTTTGTTTTGAGTTGATTATTGGTTCACCAATCTACTAGGCTTTGAATTTCATGGGTAATGTTTTGTTTTTGAATGCATGCAAGCATGATTCCGCCTTTAATTTGTTAATTGCATGCTATAGATGTTATTCAAATGAACATGTTTTTCAAAATAAATCCTTCACTTAGGCCATAGGCCTTGGATGGCATGGCTTGGGCTTGTTTAGATCACACGACTCAGGCCGTGGTGGTGACATCATGGACCTCGTCGCGGGTGGCCACTGCGGTGGTTCCCGTGGTGGAAACTTGTGGTGGTGTTGCCGCTCCACTTATTGTCACATTTAGCCTTGTGGATTGCCCTGGTACCATATCTTGAATATTGGAATTTTCACTTGTTGAATTTTCTAAATTTCTAGTCATTGTACTTCTCTTTTACGTTTTATCAAAGAATTTTTGCAAATAAAAAACTCTAATAATAAAAACGTACTAAAAATGTACAAATTGACAAGAAAATAGAAAAACCTTGGATACGAGAGTCTTCTACGAGTGTGAGACTCAACTCTTAATGAAAGCACCAATTTGTGGATGCAAATTTCTACCTCCTTGTTCTTGGACAAAATTGCACCTACAAAACAAATAACACCTTAGGTCAAGGCCAAGAGCCTCACACGCCCATGATGAATTGGGGGGGGGAGGCTTTGGCCGAAGAACCTCCGATGTCAAAGTTAGAATTTTGAGGGAAAAGTGTTTGGAGAATTTAGAGAGTTTAGCAAGAGAATTGGATATTGCGTTTTGGAGAGAAGGAGAGGCCTTTTATAGGGGTGTGGCCGGCCTCCTTCAGTGAGAAAGGACCGGCCATTTGGCTCTCTTTGTGGGCTAGGTTCTTGATTTGTGTTTAATTGGGTATAATTGAATAATTAATTAATTAATTAATTAGTCAATTAATAGAATAATTGCCTAATTGATTAGCTAATTAATATAATAAAAAAGGGAAAGATTTGAGAGTTAACTTGTAGATAGGATTTGATGAGGATGGATGAAATAGGTTTTGAATTGTTACCTATTTTGGGAACTTTTGACTTGGTTGAGGGATGATTGCCCGCTGCTCGTGCATAGGAATCCTAATATGCCTCAAGGGTATTTTTATCTTTTTTCTATCCAAAAATCCACGTGTCATCTTGTCATTATTTTGGGCTCCACAATTACCAAAATTAATTGATTAATTTCCTAATTGATTGCAAGATATTATTTGGCATAATATCTTGCAATTAGAGCAAGAAAACCACCATAAGTGGTCGGTCCCCATTTCTCCAAATAAGGTCGGCCACACCCCTATGTATAGCCCATCATTTCTCCAAAAACCTAAGTCTAATTCTCTCCCAAAAATTATCTAAACACTTTCTCTCAAATTCTAACTTTGGCATCAGAGATTCTTTGGCCAAAACCCCTCATTCATCATGGGCGCGCGAGGCTCTTGGGCTTGATCTTAGGTGTTGACTGTTTTGCAAGTGCATTTTTGTCCAAGAAGAAGAAGGTGGAAATTTGCATTGACAAATTGGTGCTTTCATTGAGAGTTTGATTCACACCCTCGAAGAAGACTCTCGCATTCAACATTTCTAATTTTCTTTGTTCATTCGTAGATTTTCTCACACGTTCCTACTCCTAGAATTTTTATATAAATTCCTTGAATAGCCTTGGGGAAGAAATACGATGACGAAAAATTTATGAAACAACAACAAAAGGTGTTCCTTACAATTTGGGTTTTTGACCCACTCGACGGATCACGAAGCAAAGGTTGCAGCCATCACCCCCTGCCATTCTTGCAGCCATGGGTCCAATCCCGCAAGTTCACGGAGCAGTAATTGCAACAGCTCCAGCAATGAAGGAGGCCCTATACACCATTGTAGCAAGCACTGCGTCAGGAGAAGGCCTTGCCCTTCCAAAATCCAACCTAACCTGTACTAGTGTCACTTATCGCCCAAAATTAGCTCAGGACCAGATGGCCCACACGCGAACAGATGCGGCTTAGCAAGCATAGGGGTGCACAGCGCCTCCAACGCAGATTGCAGCAGCAACAAGCTCGTGCCTTAATCCGCTCAGGCCCAGATTAGGGCTTAGGACCAGACGGCTCATCCATGCAAAAGCTCAGCACAGGCAGCCTAAGCCAGCGGCCCAGCCCACTTTAGCGATCCAACCACGCTTCGCGGCCCCATTCGAGATCCAACCTATTCCCATGGCCCTCCAAGCAATCCAAGGTCGGTTCAACTGTCCCGATTCATATTTCTGGACCGACGATTGAACCAGGGGTATTTTCACCCTATTTCTCCACAGATTTGACATATCCTAACTCAAATCTCTCGCCCAGAGCCCATTACACTTCTATTACTTGAGGAAACGCATATCATCCAAGCTCTTCTAACCCAAATAGAGAATAATACTTGTCTCGACAAGTCATAAAGTTGACAAGCGCCCTCACACAACAGACAACCTTAGTGACTCAGCTATTGCAGCACACCGATATGCAACGTGCCCAGATGAGGTGTCCTGAAGTAAGACAAGGGCAGACAATGAACATTTCTAACAACATCCCAACAAGCAGTTCTTGGACCATCCACAACCAAGCGTTCGGGCAATGTACACTCTTGACTGGGCCCTCGAGATAACGTATACTCTCATCTTAGCGCGTTGAGGAGCTTGCACTCTCTGCTAGGCTCACGAATGAGCATACATTCACGGTTAGGGCTACACTCCGATAATCAACATGAGCAACCTTCTAGACAAAGTGTTCATTCGCGACTAAGCCTACAAGGAGCATCATCCACCTCATACCGGAGTAGGCAGCACGAAGAATGGAGAGAAACAGTCACTCAATCCGGCTTAAGTTTAACCGACAACCTACGAGTAACTCATTCTCCTACTAGGGATATACCACATACACCGCAGCTGCGGCGACTGAACACATAGAAGAGCACCCTAGACCAACAGGTCAAGACCGAGGGCAATCAAGGCAAATTCAATAAGAAGTAGAGAAGTTCTTGACCGAGCACTTATGTAATTTCCAATGCAATGAGGTCATTAACGACGCATTACAATGGGACATGACCAACATATGCAGGTCATCCTTTATCGATGAGATCAAGCAGGCAGAGCCTCCACGCAAGTTCAGCATGATGCATTTCACATCCTTCAAATGGGATGGGGACCCGGAGAGACACCTAAAGCATTATTGAAGTGTAATGATCCTCTATCGAAACGACGTTGTCATGTGCAAGATATTCACCACCACTTTATAAGGCGAGGCGTAAGATTGGTTCCACACCCTATCACCATAATCCATTCGGAGTTTCAACGAACTTTCTTTGGTTTTCACCAAAGAATATTCATCATTTCGCTCGATCAAGAAGAAATCCTTTACCCTCGTAGAGGCCACTGAAGTGTAGAAAGATAACTCTACTTTAACCAAGAACGAGTCAAGAGAGGCCGAGCACATCTTTCTTGACCCAAAGTAGTGGTCAGACCATATCAACAACTTGGCGTAAACTTTCGACATCCTTAGAAAGTACAAGATGAAGCTCAATCCCCCCAAATGCACATTCGGAGTATTTTCAGGCAAATTCTTAGGGTACCTAGTAACCCAATGAGGAATCAAAGCACATCCCAAGCAGATCTGAGCAATCCTAGAGATGAAGTCTCCAACTTCCTTGAAGGAGATCCAAAGCTTGACCAGACGAGCAGCCGCACTCAACCACTTTCTCTTGCGGTCCACCGGTCGATGCAAGCCTTTTTTCAAAGCAATCAAGAGGGCACAACAAGACAAATGGGATAATGAATCTGAAAGAGCTTTCCAAAACCTGAAGAAATGTCTTACATCACCTCCCTTACTATCCAAACCGAAAGCAGCAGAGAAATTATACATCTACTTAGCAGTTTCGGAAGTATCAGTGAACTTAGCCCTCATACGAGAAGAGTTGGGGGCCCAACTACCTGTATTCCACAATTTAAAAGCTCTCCTCGATGCGAAAACTAGTTACCAAAAATTCAAAAGCTAACTTTGGGGAACAATTGATGCAACCTAGAAGCTTAAGTTATACCTTCAGATGTACGTAGTCATCCTCATGACACACTATTCTACCTAATCCAAACGCGCAACGATAAAGGCCCAGACACTGGCGGATGCAAAGTTTTCTGGCGAACCCAACAACTTAGCCCAAAAGGCCACCAAGGGTAGACGAACACTAGATGGACACACTCAGAAGCAAGTTTTATCCTCATCGCCCCAAAAGATTCTATATATGAGTCACATATACTAGCAGTTAAGCACTACTTCCTAATGCGCATCACACGACACCAGCCGACCCTTACTCCCTAATTCATCTCTAGAGTGGCCCAATACCAGTAGTTGAGCATCTCCTGCTGCGTGTAACATGGCCCCAGCTCCATGGCTCCCTAACATGCCTTCATGCCTAGCCTAGGTGACGCAATAGAGCAACCTAACGATGCCTCAGAGGTAACCGAGCATGCCCTAGCCACGCCTGCCTCACCCAATGAAGACTTCTGGCATTTGCACGTCGATGGTGCATCCAACTATAAGGGCTCCGAAGCAGACGTGCCCCTTCTCACCCCAAACAGTTTGATGCTCAAGCAGGCAATCACTCTAAGCTTCAAAGCATCCAACAACAAAGTAGAGTATGAAGCCCTACCAACAGGCCTCCGAATGGCAAAAGACCTAGCGATGAAAAAAACTTGCAATTCATTCTGATTCCCAGCTAATCACCAGCCAGACTACTAAAGAATACACGACAAAACATTTGAAGATGATGCATTACCTAGAGGATGTACGAAAGCAACCGGAGAAGTTTCAGACTTACATCCTCATTCAAGTTCCGTGCGCAGACAATGCCCATGAGGATGCACTAGCCGGCTTAGGCTCCACCCTCGAGCACCAACTCAAATGCTCTATTCCGGTGAAGTATCTAGACAAGCCAAGCATAGAGGTGGAGCTTGTAACCGAGGTTCTAAGCTCCAAACAAAGGCAGCACGCTACTACATATAGAACGGTATTCTCATACGAAGATTCTACACTGAACCACATCGCCGTTGCCTAGCGCCTCCTGACGACCTAAAGGTTCTAAGCTCAATCCACGAAAGCATTTGTGGAAATCAATCCGAAGGCTGATCCTTAGCACAGAAGGCTCTTAATGTAGGCTACTACTGGCCTACTATGCATCAAGACGCTAAGGAGATTAGTACAAAAGTACAACCACTGCCAACTCTACAAGCCAGTACCAGCACTACCTGCCAGTGAACTACACTCGCAAACCTTGGCCATTCATGCAATAGGCAATCGATTTGGCAGGGTCAATGTCGCTCGCTACTAAGGGCAGAAGTATGATGATTGTGGCAACTGACTACTTCACCAAATGGGTAAAAGCAGAACCCATGATAACCACAACTCAGACGGACATAAAACACTTCATATGGAGGAACATCATTTGCCAATTTGGCATTCCTCAATCCATTATCACAGATAATGGCCGCAATTCGTAGGCAAAGATTTGGCGAAGTTTTTCCAAAAATATGGCATCAAGCAGCACATGTCCATGCCTAGGTATCCCCAAGGCAATGGGCAGGCCGAAGCATCCAACAAGATGATTCTTGACTGCCTAAAGAAATCCCTCTCCAACAAGAAGGGAAAATGGCCAAACGAACTTCCCAGATGTCTATGGGTGTATCGCACAACCAAACGATGAGCAACCACTGAGACTTATTTCTCTTTAGCATTTGGTTCAGAAACAATCATTCCTCTAAATGTCATTATGCCAAGTATCAGCACTCTACTGCCAAGCATCAAGTGAAACAGAAAGGAGATGGCCACAAACTTAGATCTGGCAGAAAAGAAACTGAGAAGGTCAACACCCACATCGTAGCCTACCAACAGCAGCTCCTCTCCAGCTGTAATAAAAGGGCTAAGATCCGACAGTTCCAGCCTAGAGATCTAGTCCTAAGAAAAACCTTCATCACTGCCCGCAAAGAAGGCTCCAAAAAGATAGATCCCATCTAGGAAGGTCCATACAAGATCAGCAGAGTAAACGACAAGGGTAGTTACACCCTCGCCACTATGAACGATAAAGAGATCAAAAAGCAATGAAACGTCTACAATCTGAAGAAGTACCATGTGAGACCTCTCACTACATCAAAATTCGAAGACTCAAGCAGCTTGACGGTCATCACCTCGCAAGCGGAAGACTATCTAGTTGTTATGCAGTTCCTACTTTACAACTAAGTTTTCGTTCGTTACACTTGTTTTTCAATGAGGAATTCAGAAGTAATATACAGCTTGGCTCTACTGCATGCTTACAACAACTGATCACTCATGCACTTCAAAAGAAGATTGTGCCTTTCTTAGGGACTAATCGTAGGAATTGCGCCTTTATGGAGACCAACCATGCTTTCCAATATGGGAGGGTAAATCAATTCCCCAACACCCATCTGGGTTTGCTCTCCAGTGCGAGAAGATAAACTAATTGCTCTTCAGTGCGAGAGGGTAAACCAATTTCCCGACACCCACATGGGTTTACTCTCCAATGCGAGAGGATAAACTTTACGCTCTGAATATCCAGATGTGGATGAGTCGGGCTGCCATGGTATAACTAGGTGCACGATGGCTTGCGTCAAGATTCTTAGAAGTAGCCACAATAGTCTTTTTCAAGGCTTAGCTAACTAAAGGATTTTGGGTCTCTTGGCCTAATCCGTGAGGAACTGGGCCTCAGAGATGGAGGAGGCACATTACGCAGTACGCCCTATGAACGACTGCCATATAACCCTAAAGTTGCTACTGAGTCCACTAAGGTAGCCTATGGTTTCCAAAAGACTGCTTAAAGCTTGCCCTTCAAGCAGTAAGTCGGGCTAAACTTATACAACAGCACATTTTTGTAAAAGGTTAAACAAGTTAGTGTGCATATACGAAGCTTTATCCACTGCCGACATGCTCAATGGATAAGCTTCACCTCTGCCAGGCGCGGAATGATCGTTTAGATCTAAACTAGTTCCTAAAATGTTGTGATACTTGCTATGCAACCCACGAAATTGGTTACATAAAAAGGAAGGAGTTCTCTCGGGCCTTTGCTTACAAAATTCCATACAACCACATGCTTATGATACGAAAGGTTAGCGAATTTCTTGACCCAAAAATCTTTACTATGTTGTGATGCAGGCCACAAACAACTTAAAGGATTGAAGAAAGCCAAGGTTAACATTCAAGTGGTCATGCGAACTCGTCTGCTTCTGTAAGTAAGGCATCTGGCTACTGACCCTATGGCTAACAACTTTGCAAAAATCCTACACCAACACACATGGCTACATAGGCTACGTGGGCATATCTACTTATAGAAAAGTAGTATGCATGTCGTTGGTTTAAAGGTTAAAGGTTGGGCATGAACAAAGAAGAGTGAAGCAAGCAAGTTTACTAAATTTTCTAGCAAAATTGATAAACAACTAGTAAAGGCCGAAGGAGTTCAAGCAAAGCAAAAAGCAACAAGGAACACAAAGAAAATCCTAAAGGCTACCTAGAAGACTACTCTTCAGCAGCTTGGACATCCCATGACTACTTAATCGCCACACCTTCAGCAGCTGCGACGCTCTCAACAGCAGCATCATCCAACGCTTTACCCCCAGCTGCCCCGGCCTGGGCACCAACTTCTCCGACTACTTCACCAATGGAAGCCTCAAAATTAAAGGTAATCAAGTCTTCTAGAAAAATAGAGAAGGTCTCGAAGTTTTTCCCAGCAAACTCAAAGTTAGACGGCCTACCAAAGAAATTATCTACATAACCCAACTTGTAGAAATCGACCTGACTCTAAACAAGTGAAGCCTAGAGCCCAGCATTCTCACCCTTCAACTGTTCGTTCTCTTCGAGCAAACCAACATGGACGCGCTACAGCTCATCCACTTCATTCTTCAAACTTTCGTTGATCTTCAATGCATCTTGAAGTACCAACACTTGGGGTTCAAGCCCATCGATGATCTTGTTAAAGTGGATCACTTGATTATAAGTAGTAATCAGCTATTTATCCTTTACGTAAGCAGTGGAACAAAGCTCAGAAACGGCACGCTCAAGATCTTGAATCTGAGGTATGTAACATCCACTCTCATTCTCTACACTTTATATTAGACCTCTTCAAAGCAACGAGCTCAGAATCCAACCTCTTGATCTCCTCGGCAGAGGAATAAGCTTCAGCTACCATAGTCTTCGCCATCTCCTTGGCAGCCTTGCTAGATCTGCATCATAGAAAGTAGAGCAGTCATTCTATATTGGGTCGTATGCTTCGCAAAGTAACTTGGGCAAATAATCCCTTTAATGTCATCAATAAGCTTGGCACACGCGTCCATGTCTTCAAGCAGATCCGGCTTCAAAAGTGCACAGATCTCAGCAACCTCTCTAGAAACACGCTTAATGGATTTCTCACAACTGCCCATGCGAGCAGTCTCCTCTTTCTCACCAGGCGAACCAATCTCAGCAGCAAAAAAAATAGGCCTTGGTGCCACTTTAGCAGCAAAGTCCACCTTATCGCTCTTCATAGTAGCAAGCCTCTCCAAAGGTGAATTGGACTTAGCTCTAATAGACGTCTTGGTACAGACTTCAGCACTGGGGGCATAATAGAACTTCTACGCTAAGCAATCCTATCAACAATCGTACTACCCATTTTCGGCATGGCAGGCATCACAGGCTCAGATCTAACAGCCTCATTTTTCTTCCCAATAGAAGAAGTTAAGCCAATCACAGGCCTCTCAACAGCAGGCAAACCCTCACGAGCAACAGATGAAGTCTTCATTTTTTTCTCAACCGGCATCTCTTTAATAGATAGGGAGAATCTTCTATTTCCACCTTCATTCATAGTAGGCTCCACGATAGTGATCAGATAAGCCAATGCATCCACCTTGATCTTCTTTATCTCACATCTCGGAAGCAGCCCACATTTCTCTCGGCGAAGAAAACTAAGCAGCTAACGCCATTTCATGGTACTCAGTAGAGAAACTCAACCTATGTTGGCTTTTCCTTCATTTTTTCTCTCGGACCAGCAGGCAGGAAACCTGCATGCCTAGCAGTCCAGCAACCCATAAGGCCCGCGACCTCCTCATTTCTCTCAATCGTTGGCTTGGCCCGCGTCAGGTCTAAAAGCCCAAAGGACATGAGCTATGCGACTCGCCTAGCATTGCGCCACAACGCCTCTATCTATGGCCCCAACCGCACAGCGGCCTTTGGCTCTAGCTAAGCTGAGCAGCCCAAGCAGTGGTCCCTACCACAACACACCTCGACCCATGCTGAGCCAACTACTAGCCCCTACCAGCCGACGTGCCGCACCACCTCAACGGCTGCCCCGTGACAACACTATCCAAAAATAAGACAAGGAAAATTAAATTTTTCTTACCTCGATGCGGCATAGAAAATACGAAGAAAGCAACAAAAGACGGTCCTTTGCATGGGCAAGTGTAAAAGATTGCTAGGGGAGGGGGAACAAATATCTTCTAGCTTTCTCTCTCTTGTATGGTAGAATAAATTGCTCTCTGAAGTTGATTTAATCATCTACTTAAGGTAGACTTAAATAGACTTTAGAAGTGATTTATTTCCCTTTCCTAGAAGGATCTAATTTCCAATTAATGAGCGAATCTACATCAAAATAGAAAACAATATTAAGTTTCCTAAAGCAAGGGAAGATCTCTACAGCTGCTGCCCTTTCCTGCAAGCAGCCCAACAGGTGTGGGGGCATTTGTGGAGCCAAAAATAATCAAGAAAATTATAGAGGCGACACGTGGACTTTTGGGGTAAAAAGACAAAATTACCCTTGAGGCACACCGAGATCCCCACATGCATGCAACAGACATTAACAGCTCAATCGAGGTCAAAGGTGATCAAAATGGTATTCTTTTAAACCCTCTCATCAATCCTTATCAAATCCACACCACAAGGTAACTCCCAATTATCCTTTTCAAATTGGGATTAATTACCAAAATTAATTGATTAATTTCCTAATTGATTGCAAGATATTATTTGGCATAATATCTTGCAATTAGAGCCAAAAAAACCACCATAAGTGGCCGATCCTCATTTCTCCAAATAGGGCCGGCCACACCTCTATATATAGTCCCTCATTTCTCAAAAAACCTAAGTCCAATTCTCTCCCAAAAATTCTCTACACACTTTCTCTCAAATTCTAACTTTGGCATCGGAGATTCTTTGGCCAAAACCCTCCCTATTCATCGTGGGCGCGTGAGGCTCTTGGCCTTTATCTTAGGTGTTGATTGTTTTGCAAGTGCATTTTCGTCCAAGAAGAAGAAGGCAGAAATTTGCATCCACAAGGCTCATCCGTAACTTTTTTCAACAATTCAAACGTCTATCTTTTAGATCTTCTCTCATAGACCATGTCTACCAAAAATAATCAAAATCAAATACCATACAACCATTAAATTAAATGATAGTCACCTTAGTAATTTTTTAGTATTTCTTTGCAAAACTGTATTCATCTATTTTCTTCACTACAAATGAATGGCTTAATGGTTTGGATTGTCTAATTTTTTTCAAAGAATAATCTATGAATGATGAATTGACATATAGACTCTTCGGATCGTTGAAAAAAATATGAAGTGAGCCTTGCAAAGTGGATATCAAAATGTGTATTCAAAAAATGGGTGTCCCCCGATCCTAACCCTATATATATAGGAGTTAGGATTGGGGAGCCACCTATTTTTTGACACACCATTTGGAAGGTCCACTCCGTAACTTTTTCAAGGATCCAATTTGTCTATATTTCAATTCATCACTTATAAATCATTTTTGCAAAAACAAATAAAAGAAATAGAAATATTCAAACTCATTAAGACATTCATTTGTGGTGAAGAAAATGGACGAATATGGTTCTGTAAAGAAACATTAAAATGACTATGATTTGGGTCATATGAATTCAGATTTTGGTTATTTTTTATAGAGTAGATTATTGGATTGTTGAAATTCATTACGAACTAAACCTCATAAAATGTGCGTAAAAAAATGTGTGACCCTCAATCCTAACCATACAAGATTTTTTTTTTTTTTTTATTATTTGTCTAAGCATGGAAAACTAGTTGAAAGGTTAAATTTTGTTTCAATATCAGACTCGTACATGCATATGGAAATTGGAGAATGGATAGGTCGCTTTCAATTAGTAAAATGGGAAATGGTAAATAGCAAATAGTAAATAGTAAAAGAGGCTTTTGGGTGGGGGGCAACCACAACCCATTTCTTCTGGCATTGACTGCCACAATTGGATTCTTCTTTAGAAAAAAGCAGGCCTCAGTCTGACTGACCCACTATACCCGGCAAGAATCATTGAACTTGAAAACTTGCAATATGCCAAAGATCCTTTGTTTTCAATACCAAATCTTGCTTTCTTTAGGATGGATGGTACTATATTCATGCATGTGAATGGACAATGAGTCTATTACGTATAACTTATGACTTGCATTTCTTAAAAAATATTTGACCTCCTGCAAATCATATATTCCATGTGTTGGTGAATATATTCTAGGATCCAGTATAATGTTGTAATTGATATTTTACAATTGTGTAAATCTTAAGAATTTGGTTTAGGGTTACTCTTTATTATACTCATTTTTTCCTATTAGGATTTGTATTACTTAGAGAGCAAATTTGTTTCTCTTTATGGTTTACTATAAATAAAGGCACTTGTATAGGAGAATATCATCCTACAATTTCTCTAAGCCATATTCTCTCCACTCTCTCTCGCTTTAGTAAATAGGCTACAACACGTAATCAAGCACGCTCCTAACAGTGCTCTAAGGAATCTAAAGGATATTTTCTGCTACAAACCAATTCACAATCCTCATCACCCATCCAAGTTTTTCTAAAACACAATCTTAAATGTCAATTTTTTTTTCTAGCCTTGATTGCATGATACATGAACCCAACTTTTACGCTTTTCAAATGATAGATTCTACTTAAATTGTGTTCACATTATTTTTCATATATATTCTATTGTGAATTGATGATTGTGAAAAAAGAAAAAAAGAAGAAGCTAAAATTAGGGTTTTTTACCTTAAATTCGTACGAGCCACAACTTTGAGCCGTTTGAGCTACAAGCCACTTGTAGTTCGCTCAATACTTCAGTAATATCGTCAAAGCTTGGTGATATTCCAGCTTTTGGCAATCAAAGTTCCGTCCATGTGCGCAAGGTTGTACATCCCTTTTTCCTCCTACTCCAACGACTGTGTACAGTTCTTCCCAGTTTGCTCCAAACTTACCTTCTCTGGGTATTTTGGTGTCCTCGAAGATTTCTCTTAGGACGAAAGCTCACCTCACCTCACTACATCACACGTGAGAGAAAGGGTTGAGAGCTATTGTTGAGTATATTCGAAGTACCTATGCTTTTTCATCTATTGTTAAGTCCCAACAACGATCTATGAAGAGAACACTGCATATATTAACCAGACCAAGTAAGGATGCATCAATAAAGTCAATGTCAAGCTTGTTGCATCTACATCACATCAGCAAAGTATCAAAAGTTGACGTCAAGTAGATCTGATCCCAAGATAACTCTTCATGAAGTCACTACCAAAGTAAACCTTCTAGAACCTTGTCCAAGGAATTGGTATGTGTTACTATCTCATTTGAAACATTTATAGTTCTTAGGGAGAGTTTTGTCGAGTTCAAGGGGAGTAACCTGAAGTATACTTTTGACCTATTGTACTCTTTTTCCCTTAGATCAAGAGCATTTTTTTTCCATTGGATCTTTTGCTAACCTAACAAGGTTTTGACGAGGCGCCCACATTGGGATGGTCATACCCTTGTTTGCGTTTTCTACTACTTACATCCTAAAAATGTTAAGTGTCGACATGTTGCATTAACTTATCTTTTTCTCCATAGACTATGGGTATTGCCCCCGTTGAGCATTACCATAGCCATGTTTTGGTGAGACTTACACTTACATGCAATCTCTACATGAGACTTGTGTTTACCACTTTTGCTGACTAGACGAGACAACTTCATTAAGTGCTTCTATATTTGTCTGAAGATCTGATGTGCCATCTACTTGAATATTTACAAACTCAAGGGGAGTATTGTGGTTAGAATTATATCTCATGTGTGATAATCCTAGTAGATTATGTATAGGAATCCTATGAGATCTAGAATATCTTTCCTATTAGTGTTTATATTACTTAGAGAGCAAGTTTCTCTCACCTTTACTAGTATAAATAATGGCACAAAGCGTGAGAAATATCGCACACATAATTTCTCAAGCCCCTTCTCTCCTTCTCTCTTTGCCGATTTCTTCCTCTTCCCTCTTTCTAAATTTATGCCACAACAACTAGCTGCAAGAAAATAGAGGTAAATTAATTTTCAAACACAAACATATATAAACAGCAAGATCATGTTAAAAAGAGCATCAACATGTAGTATTGTGTTATTTATCTTCAGATCAAATTAAAATCAAAGAACAGCAGCATTGAAAATTTGAAATTTTGATTAAAAAAAAACAAAGGTGGAAAAAACTGAATCTATCATTCCCATAGGGTGAAATTATACATACAATCAATTAGAAAATTCAAACGCTTAAGAAAATGTTACCAGATTTCCAATATATACGAAAACTTATAGAATACTAGTAATTAAGCTGTGAATGAAAATTTGTTTAATTGGATCCTAGTTATTGGATTTAACTCTAGAAAAAGAAGTACGACAGGTTAAAGGTGAGAAAAAAAATTTGTTTAAATGGGAAAACTCAAAATTTTCAGTTTTTTTTTTTTTTTAACAAACAATATTAACAACACTAAGGATGAGAGAGTGGGTTAAGTCTCACAATGGGTTAGCAATAATGCGGTTCAAATTCACCTTTGACAATAATCAAACCTAAGACTTTTTACTAACAAATGAACAGGAATACCACTAACAATAATGCGGTCCAAATCAATTTTTGTTAACAACATACAAACCCCTTATAGCAATCACAAAGTATACATCGAAACCATGTGTTATACTAGAAGGCAGTGTAAAACTAATTTTGATTACAGAAGACTTTCAAAAGCCATCATAGTCCTAGTCCTACACAAAATACAATGGCCTTCTTTGATGAGCCTCTTTTTGGCACTAATTTTCCAACTTTGGCATATCGTTAGGCTTTTGTGATTGTTTCTTTACGTCACTTTTGGGCGTGCATAATTAACTTTTCCTTGATAATTGGTATCCCCCTAAACCTAATATCATGCCCCACTTCAATGACAGAATTTTCAGTGTATTGGGAACACAGCTTAATACATTAAATATCATAATACTAGTGGTTGGATATTGGATTAAAAAATTTCAATCATTTGTATTATAATACTTAGTGTACTAAGAGCATCTTCAATGGGAGTCCCCACTTATGGACTCATTTAAGAGTTTTAGAGGAATATTCGAGTCCCTAAAAGAATAATGTCTACAATGGAAATTCCTTATAGTATATCCCTAAATATAGGGACTAAAATATTAAAAAATTATTATTCATTCCATTGAAATATTGTAACCATTGATAAAAATAAAAACCTATCTTTACCGTTGATTTTTCAAGAATTAAAAAGAAAAGGCAAATGAGAAGTTGCCCCACTTTTTTTTTTTTTTTTTTTTGAATCAAGAAAAATATATTAAAGGGAAAAACCTTGAGTGAAACCGTTCTCTACAGAATCAAACTGAAGAGCATGAAGAGCAAATGAAGGAATACAATGATCCTAAATATGACAATCAGTAATAAGAAGGCCATGGCGAGCGAAGGCATCCGCCACAAAGTTAGCCTCTCTATAAATATGTTTCTAGTCAATGCAATAAAAATTGATAGTCGTTCACTTGATATTTTCAATAATAGGAACTAGATTCTGTGGCATCTCACTCTGATCCAACACTGACCAAATGACTAACTTAGAGTTAGAAGTTGCCCCACTTGGGTGGGTTCAAAAAACAAGAAAAAAAAACCATAAATAGCAGCACTATTCCCACTCAAAATTTATATGAAGTCCATTATTTGAGTTCCTATATGTAGTCCTCATATTTGATAATTCTTTTGAGGTATCCGTCAAGTCTCTATGTATTAAGATACTTTGAGGAATTCAATTCCGGCCCATTGGAAATCATTTGTCCCTCTATTTAGAGACTATACAGTTGTAGGGACTCCATTTAGGGTCTCAATTGGAGATGTTGTAAGTTGTGTTCCCAACACACACAAAAATTTCGTCACTTAAACAACTTGATCCGATCTTTTAAATTATTTGTTTATGTTTTCAAAGATCTTAAAGGACAACTGTATCTCTTAATTTAACAGCCTTGGTTTTGGTTGTGGTTCACTTGTATTTGTCGACAAGTCTTTATACTTCTAAATCATGATTGGGTGAACCTCCTCAATTACTAAATATATATTAGGACCTATAAGCATGTCTTGTTTATTATTTTTAAGGGTTGTTTTAGGCTTTTTAGCTAAAATAATTTGATATTAGCATAACTTCTCATTTTTTTTCTATAACATTGAAATCTGATAAAAATGATTTTTAAATTTGTCCACCATATATCAGTTTTGATCATTTCGTAAAAAATTTATCAATCACGTTATGGAGCACTTATATTTCCTAAACCGTAACCCTTGAAGCAGTTATATTCCCATGTTAAGGAGCACTAAATTGCATGCACTAAGACACGTCCAAGAAAAAAAAAATGAAGTCATACCAGAAAACTAACATCCAACCGAGGAAAAAAGGACTGACAACATTTGCAAGCCTACTCCCTGATAATAAAACCAAAAAGTTGTGTTACCAAGTCTAATGATTCATTAGTTTCTCTCTAAAACAATGAAAAAGATATGAAATCTTACCTCATGTGAAGCTTACACAACGTCGATTTTATATTTTATTTGTAAAATATAATTTATTTTCAATCAACATGTGTTCATTGTTAGGGTTTTGTTCTACAATGGAGGAAGGGTGTGAGTGGCTTTGAGATTTTTTTTTTAATTTTTTTTTTTTTTTTTGAACACTCGATATTATCTATATTAGGGAAGGGAAGGGGAGGGGGGGCGCTAAGGCTTACAATGGGCTAGCTATAATGTGGTTCAACTTTGCATTTGGCGAGAATCGAACCTAAGACCTCTCACGTACAAATGAAGAGGAATAAAGCTAGATCGTAGTACTAAATAGTTAGAGTTGAAGAAAATAATAATCTTCGCATATGTATGTTAAAAGTAATTTGGAGTATATTTAGATTTTTTCTTTTTAACTGTGTAAGATCAAAATTGTCGTTGCATATTATGGTATATAAGTCATTAATAATTAATAGTTATAATGTAGAGTGTATTCAACAATATGTGAAACTCTTTTTTAATTTTACTTATTTTTTAGTTTTTTTTTTTTTATCCCAGTGCATTGATGTTCATGTGGCTCCATATACTAATTTACTAATTTAATAAACTCATATCCATAAATATATTCTTTAGAATGAATCCAAATTTTTAGGTACAATAGATTAAGGATTGATAACGTTCGTTTGATGTATTATAAAGAAATTGGAGGCACGAGTTACCTGCAATATTCTACGAAAGGTTGAGAGAAATAAATTAATGTTGTACATTTTGATCTATGTTCGATTCATGGCGTTAGTGGATCACACAATGATAGGAAGAGAGATGTTAAAATGTCTTTGTAAATTTTTCTGGCCCTCAAAAGAATTGACTATTGTGGTTTCACCACGAGCTCTTTTAAAAAAAGAAAAATGTGGCTTTGTTTGATTAAATAGCACTAGCTATTCATATTTAGCAGTTCGGTAATAAGTTAGGTTCAACTTTTTCAAGTGGCACATCTACGTCACATTTCCATTGATCCTTGAAAAGACTAACCTCCACCATATCTTGCACATGAACAATTTCATGTGGCGCGTCAATATTGTCAATTTGTTGACATTGACCCGCAAACTTAATTATTTGATATTTCATTACAAGTCAAATACTAATTGTAATTGTTTGTATATATTAATCATCCTTCTTTTCCTTTGTTATTTATGGATGATAAACTGTGTTGTCGACCAATAATTAATTAAAATATGGTGCTTATTTTGAAACAAACGATATTATCTATATTAAAGAGTGAGATAGTGGGTTAAGTCTCACAATGAGCTAGCAATAATGTAATTCAAAATTGTGTTTGGTGAAAATCGAATCTAAGGTACTTACAAGTGAAGAAAAATATCACTAGATAGCAATATTAAGTGGCAATATGGTGTTTGTTATTAGGACTTACTTATAAAAACAAACATCAAAATGGTAGGTACACCTCTCCCTTGATAATTAAGTTCCACATGTGGCTAATGTATAAATAGTTTTTTTTTTAGGTCAACCATAATGCATATGTTGTAACAACCCATCCCGAATATTACGATTTTATTAATTTTAAAGGAGTGAATTGACGAAAATGCCCTTGAGGCGAGATTGTTGACTTTCGTTGATCGTATTTTCGTGACGCGTAGGAGCTACCAATTTATTGTATTCTCGAAGTACTCGACGGTACGAACATGTAGGTGCAAGCAGAATTGAAATTGAAGTTACGATGGAGATTTTACAGAACTACGAATCCGAAAAAATACTTTTTTTTAAATTACTATTTATTATTTTATATATTTCTCATAATTAATATATTATTATTATTATTTTAATATTATTTGGGGGACATTTTTAACAGTTTAATAATATTTTTAGGCCCGTAGGACCCACACCTCACCCAAGCTATCCTCTCATTTTCTGTCGTGTGTCTCCATCTTCTCCAACAAATTCGGATCTATCTCTCTTCACTCACGCTCTTATCTCTCAGCTCTCTTTTGTCTCTCTCTCTGTGCAAGTGCAAAGAATCTTGCAAACTCGAGCACCATCACTTGTCGGCTCCAGCAAGCCAAACCGTCAAACCACCACAACTTATCATTCCCCACACCTCTGTTAAACTCATATCTTCATATCAAACCCAGACCAAACCCTAAACTTTACTGTATCACTGTTTCTGTTCGAGGAGTTTTCCGGCGAGTTCTCCACGATCCCGACCAAGGTAAGCCTAAGGACTTCCTAGATCTTTCCTTTCTTGTTGCTCTAAGTTTACTTCTGAAGCTACGGGCTTGTTTTGGTGGTGTTCAAGCATAGAAAAACCTCAGGGACAATTTTCCAAAAAATTGGTAGGGAAAAACCATGGCCATCCGACCACTTTCAGACCAACTTCCCGGCCAACACAGACCATGACTAGGCTACCAATAGGTATAGATCGACTCCATACATTTCTAGCTTCAAGTTGGTTTTTGTATCATTTATTTTGGTGGTGAATCGAGGTAGATATTAGCCCTGGAAGTTGGCCCAGAAATCAAGTCGAACATGTGCCTCGTGAAGACTGCGAGTATTGTTGTACTCGCGGGCACGTGGGTTGCGAGTGGTGCTGCAGTGCTCGGCGCGTAGAGCACACGCGCCTTCCAGAGGTACTGTGCTTCAGCGCGTGGCCTCCCGAGCCTTGCGTGAGGTGTCGCGTAGGGGAACTTGAGGTCCCTTCTTAAGTTTCTCGACGTGCCGAATTCGAATCCACCGTATGTTTTTCGAAATTCGACCATTTTAAAATAGTTTCTTTATTTTCCATACTTTGTACGAAAACGCATTTATATGTTAGTATGTTATATATTTACGTAAATGGTTACGTTTCTAGGTGAAGCGCATTGCAAGGATCTTCGATGCCTGCAAGGCTGGTTCGACTTGACAACATGATTTGTGAGTAGGTCTTTACTTTTAAATACTATATATATTTATCTAGTTTCCATATATATGTTTAATAAAGAATTTACTACGTATACCTAGATTAGATTAACGTTTATAAGAATTAGTGAAATGATGGAATTTTATGCTAAATCCTACAGGATGCACAAGTATATACAACCATGATCAATATTTTATTTGAATAGTATGTTGTTGACTAGATTTATCGAATCGCTGTGGTATGACTATATTTACGTTGTCTGCTCATTGTGTGCTACATTAGTGTTTGTACTTGCCCGAGCCAGGGCCAGGCTTCACGTGTATGTTCACATCGCACCGTACACTCATTTTGGATCCCTTGTAGGTGCCAATCCTATCCTAGATTGCTATAGGCAATTAGGACTCTTATGTGATGCGCATAGCACCAGTTTTCATGTGATTGTAGTACTAGAGCGTAAATCATTATTGCACCCAATCTTGTTCATGTCAAAATACCTCTACATAAACTTGTGTGTTAGCATATGTCGATAAGCCCTCAATATGATATGTTTGTCTATACGAGGTTATGTGATTTCCAGACGTTAAATGTTATTTACGAAAATATTGTGACATATTGATTTCTTGAGAAATTGTAGGCTACTGCAAGTATTTTCATACTATATGTAGTATGTATATTTGGAAACTATACTTGTTTTACGGTGATGGATTATTATGTTTTGAAAAGGTTTTACAAAGCTTTATTTTTTAGGCCCACTCACCTTTGTTTTACGCCCTTCCAAATTTTAGTAGCTAAGCTTTCGTATCGATGGGGATTCTTGGCAATCTTGGTATTGGAGATTACCTTCGATGGTATAATTCTCAATCTACTCTGCTATACTTTAGTTGTGCTCACTTGTGAATTGGGTTCAATCCCGCTCACAAGCGCACTCTTGTATTTAGGCATTTTTAGGTTTAAATTTATCCACATTTTCCACATCACTAAACTTTATGGCTTCATCACCTCCCGACGTTGGCTAGCACAGCTCGATTCGGAGTCCAGGTGGACCTCCCGGGTCGGGGTGTGTCACTTTGGTATCAAAACATAAGTTTGGGCAGTATTGTGTTCATCACACATGTGATGTAAGCATTTTCGGTTTTTGAACCTAATGTCGAACCATGCCACCTTGTCTAATACGAAAAGAAAAAATGGTAGCTTTTCCTAAGTTTTGGGTTACTTAGACGACTTATCAACCTTCTAGAAGAACATTTTGGTGACCGCCTCTAGACTTAAATAAAGAACCTTCCTGCCAAGGAAATTTTTTTACTTGGTATAGATTGTTAGCCCTGAAGCAGGGCTAATGTATCGGTAATTGTGTGCCACCAGAGATTTACTAATCAATCCCACAACTACTGTCTCATCATCATTACCAACCATTTCGAGATAAGAAACCAGGCATAGTTTTGATTCCTTGGCAGCACCCGTTGGTATACCACCTATTGGAATTTCTACGAAGTTTTTCCTTTCATCGAAATTTCCAAAAATGTCTCGAGTGACGATGTGGTGCTAAAGTGGTAGCGCTCGATGGAAGAACATCTAGAGACAATCACTTTTGGTCCCCGATAGTAGTAATCTTCTCAAACGCACTAGTTATAATTATGGATCTTCAGGAGGAAGATCAAATCTCATTATACCTGTTCTGAAGTAGGTTATTAGCAAATTCCTTTTTCTGGCCTTAGGACATTTCAACTAACACTAGTTTCCAGAGTTTCTTTCGATGTTGCACTTGCCATGTTGATGAGTATATGCATGAGAGTGCAAGTTCCAGAAGCAGTGATCAATTTCCCCTAGAACCAACGAAACCAACTCTTAGGATCAATTCCTTACCAATCATATGAAACCATCCACCCGAGCAGGCTCTAACCTGTAATTAGCCTACAGTGGCACTACTAATTGATGACACCGTCAGATATCCAGAAGTTGTCAACCAGTATTCAGGCGGTATGATTTCTAATACCGGACTCATGCTAGTATCTGGGAGTGATACCTTTGTGCCAGAACACCAGTTCACAATTTCTGGGTAACGAACAATATCAAAATATCATTATTGCATTAATTAGCAGCGCGACTGATAGACTAATTAACAATGACAACCTGAGCCGAATAAATTAAAATTGTGGAAACTTAGGAGTAAGCCTTGTTGGATATCAGTAAACTTGTAGTTGTTTTAACTATACTTTCCACTTAGGTAACCAAACCTCTTTGACCAGTCATATTTTCAATCACTTCCATAGGTAAACATTAGAATTGTAGCACTAGTTAAACTCCCGTTGTAAGAACGAGATGAGTATTGGGGAAGTTGTGAATGCCTTTAGTACATGGCGTTGTGAAAAGAAGTACTATGGTACATTTCGAGGACATATATATCCAGTGTCACTTCTCAAAATTTATCTAAGATACTACTAAAGCGAGAAGTAGAATACATTATCAATCAACTTTCTAGTATTACACCTATTTTCCTTGCATCTCCTTGAACAACTCCAACATGATTGAGAAAACTTAGTTACAAGAACTTACCGATTAGATATGTACCCAACCAAACACTTTATCTTAGAGAACCTCAAACTTATTTGTAAAGGCAAAAGACTCAACCTTAGGATCGTACCTAGATTTTAGCAACTCAATCAGGTGATGATTAAAACTGTTGATACCCATATTTCGAATTGATGGTCTACCCAACCAACTTTTAGGGTCCGAATTTCTTCCATAGCCTGATGAATTCGTAGTAGTCTTACTGATGACTTTCTCATCTACCCAAGCAACGAAATCAAAATTTTTAAACACCGACAGTCAGCTTTATACCAAATTCCTCAAGTGTAGCTTTGTTTAGATCAAGTACTTTTCTTGGGAGATATGATCTCATCAAACAATATTCATTTCTTTTCCCAAAAGGTTGTAATTGTAGAAATTGAAATCCTCACCAAGTGTTGTTGTAAATTATGAGATATCCTTGACCTTGTCAATTTTTATCAGCAGTTTGTTAACGACTCTTTAGCTGTAGTGTTTCTCCACACAAGTTGACTGAGGAAAGTTAGTTTAATTTTAGACTTTAAATGTGAATAAAGTTTCTAACAACTGAGGTGTTATCTATCTCTTACCCTTGTTTGTACAATTTTCGATAACATCGATAATTTCAAAATCCACGATGATATTTTCCCCGGATGTTTTGGCTATGTAGATGCAGCACGATGGAGTATCGCTTGTGCTTCCCAATGGTTGGACCTGTACAAAATGAACAATCTTATTCATGACTTAGAGTCAACAGTTAACACCTTCATTTGAAAATCGGGTGACACCTCTCTATGGAGAAATGTGCCCATAATCTTTACCAACCTTAGACTTCTCAAATACATCCTCATTTGAAATAAGCTAAATTTCTGACAGCGATGATGGAAGAACCAAATCAACGTCTACGATTACACTATCGTGTATTACCTCGGTTGTGCAAATGTAATTATTGATGAGTGCAGTAAATAACACATGTACGCTTGAACACTTTATGCATGCCCTGCTTATTTCAATTGGAATTCATGAGTATTGACGTGATGTTGCCTACAAATCAACAAGAAATCATTCGAGTGGTTATAATCACTTCCTGTATTCAAATTGAGATGGGGAAATATCACGATGAACTCTTGGTACAAGGTATCTTGTATATGTGGAGATTACAATGATGTCTCGATGATTATCAACCGACTTGACAAGTGAGCTTACTTTCCATTGGTCCAAATGGACTACATTTTAGACCACTTGGTAAAATTTCTCATTCTTGAATTTATCAGATTTTCTGGCATTTCGATCAACGTCTATTCTGACTATGATTCCATATTCACCTCTTTGTGCTAGAAAACATTCTAGTCGACCTTAGGTATGTGTTTATCCAACTACACTTCGTATAATGCAAACAAATTATTTAGGAAAATCGCTCGGACATCTAAATTTTCGTTGTGACCATTAATTCCTCAATCACCCAACAAATCTTTACCGTTGGTGATTGAATATTCCAAAAGCTACAGTTGTAGTGAGATATATGCATTTAATCCAGTTATCTTGTATTCTAGATTTGATGGACTTGTTTTGACCCTCAAAATCTGAGTGTTCTTTTAGCCTTCTCAACATAGTTTTTTGCAAAATTCAAGAGAAATTCACTATGAATCTGCTTGCTAAGGCGTTGTGAACCATATTGTTCGGCTACATGGTATACATATCACTACTGTAGCTCACCGTGATGTACGTTTCATTTCCAAGTCTTGGGAAGTCTTCTTGAAGACCATGTGTACTATGTTTTTGGATAGTACCACATTTCACCCTTAGACTAACGGTTTGAACGAACTATCCAGACTTTGGTGTACATGTTGCGTTTTGTTCATTCTACAGACTTGGTATGGTTGTAACAGACATTTATCTTTATTAGAGTTGCGTGTAACTACGATTACCATTTTGTTTATGTGTATGGTACCATTTAAGTCGTTGTATAGAGATTTTACACATAGTACATGTTTGACAAATGAGTATTGTGAACTAGAATACGAATGATCGGGATTACGATGTAGCAATTTGTGTGCTATTGATGTTGTTGCCAAAAAGATAGTGTGTGAGCTCAATCAAGGCTTAAATCAGACGATATACATGTGTATTTCCCCAATGGGGGGCATGATGGTAACATTGCACCCTCGGGCTTATCGAGATAATAATGAGTTGTCAGTGTTACAGGATCAATAACTTATTCGTTCGATTCGTTAAGCAAGTGGGCAAGTAGTCTTGTCTACTTTAGTATTTTTATTTATTGTTTGGGCTTGACTCAAAGATACTACACGCATATCTTCGGAGTACATGACGCTATGAGCGTGTAGATGGAAAATCATTTTTATGTTAAGTTTTGATTTCAATACAATTATTTTAAGTTACTTTATTTTATATATATATATATATATGGACGTTATGTTATTACGTATGTATTTTTGACCTTATATTTTTATAAAGGTTCATTATTATAGGATTATACTGAAGGAGAAGAAATGTATGAGTTTGGGGGCATGAAAGATGAATCATTGCACTCCGATCGCGACGGAATGGCATTCTCTTTTGGGGACGAAATTTTTTTAAGGTGAGTAGATTGTACCAATCATTCCCTAATTTTATGATTTTATTAATTTTAAAGGAGTGAATTGACGAAAATGCCCTTGAGGAGAGATTGTTGACTTTCGTTGACTGTATTTTTGTGACGCATACGAGCTATCATTTTATCGTATTCTCGAAGTACTCAATGGTACGAACAAGTAGGCGCAAGTGGAATCGAAATCAGAATTACGATGGAGATTTTATGGAACTACGAATCCAAAAAATACTTTTGTAAAAATTACTATTTATTATTTTATATATTTCTCATAATTATTATATTATTATTTTAATAATATTTTATTATTATATTATTATTTTAATATTATTTGTGGGATATTTTAATAGTTTAATAATATTTTTAGGCCAGTGGGACTCACACCTCACCCAAGCTTTCCTCTCATTTTCTGCCGTTGTCTCCTTCTCCAACAAATCCAGATCTATCTCTCTTCACTCAAGCTCTCATCTCTCAGCTGCTCCTTGTCTCTCTCTCTGCAAGTGCAGAGAATCCTGCAAACCCGAGCACCATCACTCGTCAGCTTCGACGAGCCAAATCGTCAAACCACCACACCTTATCATTCCCCACACCTTCGTTAAACTC
Source organism: Malus domestica (assembly GCF_042453785.1). Taxonomy (NCBI): domain Eukaryota; kingdom Viridiplantae; phylum Streptophyta; class Magnoliopsida; order Rosales; family Rosaceae; genus Malus; species Malus domestica. Next base: position 11,636,939 of record NC_091672.1, read on the forward strand.
AAATCTTCCAATGGAACCTAGACCAGACCCTACGCGTCACTGTAGCACTGTTTCTGTTCGAGGAGTTTTTCGACGAGTTTTCCATGATCCCGACCAAGGTAAGCCTCGGGACTTCCTCAATCTTTCCCTTGTTGTTGTCTGAGTTTACTTTTGAAGTTACGCGCTTGTTTTGGTGGTGTTCAAGAGTAAAAAAATGTCGGGGACAATTTTCCAGAAAACTGGTAAGGAAAAACCAAGGCCATCCGACCACTTTTAAACCAACTTCCCTGCCAACACCAACCACGATTGGGCTACCAATAGGTATAGATCGACTCCCTACATTTCTAGCTTCAAGTTGGTTTTTGTATCATCGATTTTGGTGGTGAATCGAGCTACATATTAGCCCTGGAAGTTGCCCTAGAAATCGAGCCGAACATGTGCTTCGCGAAGACGGCGAGTATTGTTGTACTTGGCGTGTGGAGCACACGCGCCTTTCCGAAGTTACTATGCTCCATCGTCGTCCATGGCAACACTGACGACTTTTCTAGCTAACTTTTCGACAACTCAATTCAGTGCGTGGCCTCCCGGGACGCCGTCCCGTGGCAACGCGTGGGGGAACCTGAGGTCCCTCATTAAGTTTCTTGACGTGCCGAATTTGAATCCACCATTCGTTTTCCGAAATTCAACCGTTTTAAAATAGTTTCTTTATTTGTCATACTTTGTATGAAAACGCGTTAGTACGTCATATATTTACATAAATGGTTTCATTTCTAGGTGAAACGCATTGCAAGGATCTTCGATGCCCGCGAGGTGGGTTCGACTTGATGACATGATTTGTGAATAGGTCTTTTCTTTTATATACTATATATATTTATCTAGTTACCATATATGTTTAATAAAGAATTTACTACGTATACCTAGATTAGATTAACGTTTATAAGAATTAGCGAAATGATGAAATTTAAGAAAGTATGCTAAATCCTACGTGATGCACATGCATGCGTACTATTATGAAATTTTATATACGGTCATGATCAATATTTTATTTGAATAGTATGTTGTTGACTAGATTTATCGAATCACTGTGGTATGACCATATTTACGTTGTCTGCTCATCGTGTGCTACACTGGTGTTTGTACTCACCTGGGCCAGAGCCAGACTTCACGTGTATGTTCACATCGCACCGTACGCTCACTTTGGATCCATTGTAGGTGCCAATCTTGTCCTAGATTGCTATAGGCAATTAGGACTCGTATGCGATGTGCATAGCTCCAGTCTTCACGTGATTGTAGTACTATAGTGTAATTCATTCTTACACCCAGTAATGTTCATGTCAGAATACCTCTACATGAACTCGTGTGTCAGTATATGTCGATGAGCACTCGATATGATATGTTTGTCTATGCGAGATTATGTGATTTTTGAACGTTAGATGTTTATTTACGAAATATATTGTGACGCATTGAATTCTTGAGAAATTGCAAGCTACGGTAAGTGTTTTCATACTATACGTAGTATGTATATTTGGAAATTATACTTGTTTTATGACAAGGGATTATTACGTTTTGAAAAGGTTTTACAAAGCTTTATTTTTTCTACCCACTCACCTTTGTTTTTGGCCCTCCAAGTTTTAGTAGCTAAGTTTTCATATCGACAGGGATTATTGGCAATCTTGGTATTGGAGATTACCTTCAATGGTATAATTCTCAATCTACTCTACTGTACTTTACTTGTGCTCTGCATCACGTGTGAATTAAGTTCGCTCACAAGCGCACTCTTATATTTAGGCATTTATAGGTTTAAATGTATCAACATTTTCCACATCACTACGCTTTATGGCTTCTTCACCTCCTGGTGTCAGCCAATACAGCTCGATTCGGAGTCCAAGTGGACCTCCCGGGTCGGGATGTGTCATATGTGGTTAATGATGTAATTTTATTGAAGAAAAAAAAATTGAATCTCCCACCTAAATGTCATTGTTGAGTTTTTTATAATTCATTATTTATTTTTTATGGAATTATAATTAATTATCTAGAATTCTAGCATAAAGCGATTTTAATTATAAGTAATGCTAAAGAGGTAGTAGAGTGTCGTCTCCTTAATATTTTTCTTTGATTATATATTTATCACGACCACCTCATGTTATTTATGTTGTGCATATGCCTATGTTAAGATTTTCAAATGTTTATTTAGGAAAATAGCAATAATAACATGAAAACTCTCTCTCTCTCTCTCTCTCTCTCTCTCTCTCTCTCTCTCTCTCTCTCTCTCCCTCTCTCAAATAGATACATAGATACATATATATATATATATATATATATATATATATATATATTACTACTATGGAGAGAGAGTCGGATGCATAAGAAAGTGTACATACAGCTCTAATCAACGCAGCTACACGCACATATAACATGAAAGTTCAAATAAAAATGATGCTTCAAATAAATTAATATGACGTGACAAAGTAACATGTGCACTACATTAATTAGGACTATTAGGAAGATTGAGTAAACTAATATTTCCTTAAACATTTCGGGTGGATGAATACAGTTAGTATATTATATATAATGTCCTATAAAATCAAAATGATGTACCTAATTAGAATGACCAAAAAAACATTTGTTGGAGGCATGTTTTCAGAGGGGTAAATTTTCTGGCGAATGCCATCACTAGTGTTGGTTTTTCAGTTGATGATTTTCATGTTTGAGATAGAACTTTTTCTTTAACGGCTTTCTTTTTTAGTGTACTCAAACGGATTGCCCTAGGGGTTTTGCTCTTTAATGAATTTCTTTTCTATCAAAAAAAAAAACATTTTGGTTTAAATTAAAACGATTGAAATGAGTTTAGTAAGAAAATAAATGGACATGCACACTAAAAAGAGATTGATTAAATTGGCTTTAATTCATTTAATCCAAATTAATGGAGTTCATGGTGAAACAATATGTATGTAATAATCTAAGCTATGATCATAATAGATCATGATGAGTGCCCACTACACATAATATGTGGTACCCGGGATCAACTTCAGGTAACTTCTTTTAGACATGGAGAAAAAACAAATTGATGAAGGGGGGAGGGGGACCATGAAGGCAAGAACCAGGAAAAGCCCTGAGACATGGAAGAAGAGGGACCCCATATATATATATATATATAGACACACACACACACCATATATATGTATATATATACACACATATATGGCATTGTATATGTATATATACATATATATATATATACACACACCATATATATGTATTGCCTTTTAAGGGAAGGCATCCCCCTTTTTTAAAGAAATTGAGGACTAGTTATGAGACTCATTTTATATCAAACTTTAGCGACTCAAATCGTCTATTTTGTAGTCTTGATTTGTAGATAATTCTTGCAAATTAAAATTCAATTGAATCTAAAACCATTTGCCGATTTAATTGTTATAATGAAATTTCAATGTTTCTTCGAACATAGTGTTCGTCATTCTCTTGAACTCAAATATTTCTAATCAAGTAATGCTATGGAGACTAAATTTGTAGACAAAATTTGCAAATCAAATGATGTGTCACCAATATGAAATGAGCACATTTACTATCACTTAAGTAATAATTCAACTATCAACTTAGACCATCACCAAAAGAGATGTCAAATTTTAAACATAAAATTTAAATTTGAAGGCTTATGTGGCACATTAATCTTTTATTTATTTATTATTATTTTGTTATTTAACCAATATGTCAAATTTAAACAATTATTTATTAAATTATTTACTTTTTGTAGTTGTAATAAGTATAAAAATTATGAAAATCATTTATTAATTACTAAAAATAGATTTGAAGTTGCTGTCAAATTTGATGGCAACTTCTTCTGCTGCCTTTTTATGTCATGCCACATAGAAATTTTCATTTCGGTTGGAAAACACTAGTGATGTTTTTTTTTACCATTATTGCTGATGTGAACTTTTTGATATCTCATTTAGAGACGCTCTTACATATCTTTTTTTACTATATATAATGAACGAATAAGATTCGAAGATCCAGAGAGAATCCTCCTGGGAAATCAGTATTCGTTTTGCCTGTCAATAAGTTGTACGTGACAAGACATGTGGTGAGGTGATCGAAGATGCCTGCTCTTTCAAACTCTGCTAGCAATAAGCCGATTCGCATTTCGTGATAGCATACCCATTAACTAATCACACGTTTTCCTTTTGCTTTATCGCAGTGAAAAGGAATGTGATTTAACCGATTTCTCGATTCGTGATTATATGACGTATCGATAAATGGTTATTTGTAAGAGTGAATATGTTTAAGTTCTGTTACCCTTTCTCCCTTCTGTCTTTAATGATTTACTGAAAGCGTATGAGCTGCTAATAATCTGTTGATCGTGACAAAATCATCAGTAATAATCTGTTGATCGTGATTATATTTTGTGACAATTATTAATTAATAAAATGAGCAGCTAATTAATAATAAGAAGTAAGAAGTACTAATCAACAAGTCAACAACAATGCATGCGACAGGATCCCGGAATCGATTTGTATTGGTCCATGAGTTTGAGCGTAAACAATTATATGTCCTGCAGGCGTTGGTAAGGTTACGATGTCATATGATGAAATATATGAAATGAGAACATGCAAAGTTCCTGCGGGCCTGCGGTGGTGGACAACCAGTAATGTCACAAATGATCGACCACGGCCAAACTTGCGAATATTTGGCTTACTTCTGTCCATACATCTCTTACTCTTACCACCTGGTGTTGAATATATTAGCTTGACGAAAAACTTTACGGTTCTTCGAAATCTTTTAACAGATTAAAAACTCCAGATAAAATATTTCCGAGTATACTAGAAAATCTATCTGTATCTGTGGTCGTCTTCTATATAATAATTGTGAGGGGGAGGGGGTTTTCAATGGGGTCTGGCCAATTTTCGTGCCAAGTGATTGGTTGGTGGCTTAAGCTTGCATGCATGTTCAGTTGTATATTTCAGATCCATAGTAAAGTTTATTAGGATTACTTAGAAAGTTCAGCTAAGAACTTTAGCTTAGAATGTTCTCCTTATTTATAGCACTTTAGTTTGAACTTAGAAGCGTATATATTATCCTTTTTAAGAGTTCTAGGTGCTAATTGTAAAACGCACTTCAGCATATATTTCGCATTGGACTGGGCGTTGTGGTGCTACCTGACCTGAACTTGACCCATTAATTCGGGTAATATGATCTAACCCGTTAGTGTCAAAAAAAATATATTTTAAATCAATAAATAATAAAAGAAAAACATAATACTAAAAACCTAAGTGAGATCAAAGAATTCAACAGTAAAGACTCAAATCATTTGGATATTGTTGTAGTAAAGCTTTTAATAATTTTTTAATTTATGTAGAAGTGTGAAAAATATTAAAAAAAATATACTTGAAGACCCCTTCAGTTTCGGAGAAAGTCGGATTCTTGTGTGTGCGAGGCTTCCCTTCTTGTTCTCTTTTGATTTCGTCATCTTTTCCATTTCATTCCATTTGAACTTGAGGGGTTGGGGTTTGCGAATTTAACCAAATCAAGGCCAACTGGAATTTTGATAAATTTCAGGAATTGGAAAGGTTTCATGTTGAATTTGGATTCTTTTGGGTCGGGCTGTGAATTTGTTGATGGATACGGAAGATTGTGAGGCTGGGGCTGATGGCCAAGATTGGGGTGCAATTTTGTTGGAGTCGAGGAGGGAAGAGGGAGAGAAATTTTTTTATTTTTTATTGTTATTAATTTTTTATTTTTTAATTTTTTAATATACACATGGGTTCATATTAACACGTGACGTCCAGTTATTATCTACATGGGCGCGCCACGTATCACATCCCGGCCCGAGGCGAACCACTTCCCGGGCTCGCTCCACCACTGTAGCATGATATTGTCCACTTTGGGCCCCGACCACGCCCTCACGGTTTTATTTCTAGGAATTCACACGAGAACTTCCCAGTAAGTCACCCATCATGGGAGTGCTCTCATGCGCTACTCGCTTAACTTCAAAGTTCCGATGGAACCCGAAGCCAGTGAGCTTCCAAAAAGCCTCGTGCTAGGTAGGGATGGGAATATACATTTAAGGATCACTCCCCTGGACGATGTGGGATGTTATACCACGTCATAGGTTTACGGTTTTTTTTATAGACAGCTTAACAAATGTATGAAAGTGTCTCAGAATTATGATTTTAGGTACTAAACTGGGACAAAAAAAAACTTAATGTATGAAATGTTGAAAAAAAAAAAACTTTAAGGTAGTAAAATGAGATTAATTTTAGTTTTTGATATTCTAATAATTTAAAGGGAACTTTAATGAAAAGCTTCCAGTACTATTTATTTTAATAAAAATCACATTTTTACAATAAAAAATTAATCATGATATTATTTACTGTACCTTTTATTTTGTCATATAATTCGACATGACAAGACCGGGAAGAAGGAAAATTCGTTAAATTTGAGTCCATCGTTGTTGGTGGAGCTGAGCAACATGGGATCAATGGATCAACAATCATTCTGGCAATGGCAGGTTATGTCTCCAATGTGGTACTGGCCCTACAAGTTTAACAAGCGTGGATTGTGAGTGACAGGTTGTACAACAAAAAATAAAAGTGTCTGGGAATCTTTTCTACAAATATCACGAACAAAATGGCTGTTTTAAGATAATGCTACGAATATCAAATTTTATAAATTAAATTTGTTAAAAAAATAATGTAGTTATTGATAATTAAATTATTAATTAAATATTGATTAACATACTTATTTTTTATTGATGATATATTATTTGATTTATAAATTTGGTTTAAAATTTTAATCTTTCTATCATTATTCGACAAATTATCTTTTACATCTGGTGTTCCAACCTCCACTTTAAAGACAGAACATAAGCTTCTTTTTCTTTTTTTTTCTCCAATTTGTGGTTTTTTTTCCTTTTTTAATTTCGTTGGATGAACATGTTTTCTTGGTGTTGGAAGGATGAACAAATTTTTAAAAATTTAAATTTTGTGGATCAAATTGTATATACTTTTAATACCTATTCATTAATTTGTTTGGTAATTGTTTTTAGTTTTTATAAAAATAAAAACTGAAAGCTAAGTTTGTGAGCATTCAATTGTAATTATTTTAAACATTTTAAAACAATTACTAAATAAGTTATCAGTTTTAAATATGAAAATTGAAAAACATAAAATAAAATATTGAAATGATTATCAAATGGGTCTGTAATTCTACAAATTGAAACACATTTGTACCAAATCTTTTTTGAGGAAATATGATGATAATGAACAACTTCAGTTCCTTAGTAGATTCATAAACTGTGATTTTTTTAATATATATGATATTATCTACACTAATGAACAAGAGAATGGGCTCATATGGGCTAGCCATGATAGTTTTATTCAAAGTCAATAATAGGAATACCACTAAATCGTAATATTAACTGGTCCAACCTTTATTTTTTTAAGAATGCTAATTTAGACATGATAGGATAAGACGACTCAAAAAGGGTACAAATAATTGTATTTTACTTTTTGTTTTTTCTCTGCCAAATTGTATTTTACTTGAATTAATATAGAGTATTTATCAAATATAGCCAAAAATTAACTCTTAATTTAAAAAATATCACTTTTTATAAAAACTTTCAAATATATCCAAAATTTCACTTAAATAGACACAAATAATCTCAAATTTAACAATTAAATAAATTAAAAGCTTTTTAGTTATTGTCGTCTTAAGCTTTGGTCCAACTTCACCTTCGCTTCTACACTCCACCACCACAACTCTATCCCCTTAGACCACCCTCATCACCGACATTGAGCGTCGTCGCATTTACTGCAAGTGGGAGCAACAGAATTTTAATTGTGCCTTCAACGCATTTTTTCTTACTAATATCATTTTTAGTTTGAAATATAAAAATAGTTTTTAAATTTAATTCACATGTCGTTATATGATAGTATTTGTGAGACACACATGATGCCACATCATCACACTAACAGAGCAATTGACAAATTTTTCACGAAAAAACTAAAATGATCACAATGGACAAATTCAAGGAAAAACTCAAATAATTCACGATAGATAAATTCAAGAACACTACTATTGATTATCATTAATTATTAAGGACCAGATTAAGGAGTTGTATCAAAGTCACGAATCATTTTAGCTAAAAAGCCTTTAATTTATTTTATTATTAAATTTGAGGTTATTTGTATCTATTTAGGTGGAATTTTGGCTATATTTGATAAATACAATGTTTTGGATCAAGAAAAATAATACCATAACATATCGAGTAATTTTAGGAGCAATTATTTTCTCCACACTATAATAAAGGTGATCAATCTCTTTCCATGTGTTGGATTTCTTCTAATTGGTTTATAACTCCGCCTTTTACCTATAATCGCGATAATTTTATAAGGTATCACGTTAAATTGAAAATATTACATTGCATTTGGATGATAAAATTTTAAAAAGTTAAGGAATTTTAAAATAAAAAAAATTGAATGTCCGGATTTTACTTTTCAGAATTAGTGAATGTTTCTGTTTGGTTAACCTAAAAGGAGAATGGTATTTAAATACGGATTATATTGTGCGTATAGGATCATTAATATATAAATGTGATATAGCAATTAAGAAATGTGCTAGTAGTGGTGGTGGTGGTGGCGGTGATGATGGTGGGTGGTGGCGGTGCCGGTGCCGGTGGCGATGGTGGTGATGACGGTGGGTGGTGGTGGCAACATTGGCGGGGGAGACACCAGTATGAGTGGTGGCATCAGCCGTGATGGTGACAATGATGGTGGTAGCCACTCATAGTTGAGTTTTTTTGTATTTTTTTTATATTTAAACTCTTATTCATGGAAATTTGAAAATGACAATTAATTATATGAAATTTAAACTTGGAATTTGAGGAACCAAATTTCAGGTTTTTTTTTTTTTCAATGCAAAAATTCTTAATTTCTATGTTTATGAATCTAACTAAGAAATTGATGCATATCAATTTAAATTTTTTGACACATCAACGATGTGATTCATAGATATATAAGCCCTATCGGAATTTCTATTGCAAAGCCCCATCAAATTTGTATTGCAAAGTTAAACACTCTTAACCACTTAACTACAAATTCCTTCTATAATTCTTTCAACTTTTTACATAAAAAGTGAGATCACTAGTGAGTGATTTGTAAATATTCAAATTGACGCATGGTAAAATTCAATGTAACTAAAAAAATCAAACAACTTAATCACCGTCAAATATTCGAAGACCTTGATTTAGTTTACCCATTTTACAAATCTCAAGAATAAACCCATCAAATTGCACATAACGTGGGGAGATTCTACTAAATAGTCGAGGATATATCGTCATTCACATTTCTTTCATCACGTAACTTGCATATGATACATTTCACTCACCTTCAAGATCGCCCGTGCACTCCTATATAGTACGCCAAGTGAATGGAGTTAGTAAATATCTTAAATAATATTATACCCTTTGACTTGCCCTAATCCATCAACTATGTGATTCATCCATATAACATGTTGATTGCTAATACCATGTGACGGTGTAATAGTTACACTGCATGCTAAATCTCTTTACGTGACACAATATGAAATGTCTATTATTATTGATATATGTACTTTATGTTCCCAAAACAAGTGGTAAGTTGAATTTACTGGACTAAGATTTGAAAAGGGGATGAGGATCATTTTCGGATCCTCTTTGTCAGGATCATAGGGATCCTCATATTCTATCTATTCATCGTATATCTTACGGTTAGAAATCGTTAGTATGGATGCAAATTTCTTCATTCTTATTCTTGGACAAAATTGCACCTACAAAACAAATAACACATTAGGTCAAGGTCAAGAGCCTCACGCACCCACAATGAATGAGGGGGCTTTGGCCGAAGAAACTCCGATGCAAAAGTTAGAATTTTGAGAGAAAAGTGTTTGGAGAATTTAGAGAATTTTGCAAGAGAGTTGGAATTGAATTTTGGAGAAAATGAGGTAGTATTTATAGGGGTATGGCCGGCCACTTGGATGGTTTTTTGGGTGTGATTCATAATTTGTTACCTAATTAATAAATTAATTAGCTAATTAATATAATTTGAAATGAATGATTTGAGGGTTACCTTGTGGAGAAGATTTGATGAGGATGGATGAAATAGGTTTTGAATGATTACCTATTTTGAGCACTTTTGACCTTGATTGAGTAATGATTGTCCATTGCTCGCGCGTAGGAGTTCTGGTATTCCTCAAAGGTAATTTTGTCCTTTTAACCCTAGAATCCACGTATCGCCTCCATATTTTTCTCGATAATTTTTTGCTCCACAGTTAGGTACTGTTTGTATTTAATTTTAAATAAAAAATAATTTTTAACCACACGATATACAATGAATGAATATGATGTGATGATTCTTAAGATCCTCCCAAAGAGGATTCGAGTTGGATCCAACGAATATAATGTTGAATGTCTGCATGGGCGTGTTGGGTGTGGGCATGGTGACATGATCATGCATGCCATGGGAAGCAAATCTTAAAAGGGAATAAAAAGAAATTGCCTGCTTTCCTTTGCCACCACTCCCCACCTGCTTGAGATATGGCGAGCGCCACATGATTTCCACACCCAGGGAAAAAGGCACCTCTGCTGACGTCACCCGTATCTCTTGGGAGGAATTTCATGGGCCCCTACCTTCCCCGCCACACCCCTCTCACTCCTCCAACTTTTTACCCTTTGGTTGGCACTTTCTATTTTCTCACAAGGAGGTTGATTGTCTGCCCTCCCATTTTCATATTTTTCTCATTCTATTCTGTTTTATATGGTTACGATTAAGCTACGTCAATATTTTATATTCTTATTACTTTTTGTTTTATTATTTTTATAAAAAAATCAATATAAAATGTTGACTTGACTTAACTGTGTCCACACAAACAGATGAGAATAATATGGAAATGGAAGAGTAGACAATCCACCTCCTTCTCACAAAACCTCTCTTTGCTTGTATAATTTTAATAAGACTAAATATATAAATAAAATTTACAAACCAAACAATATGTTATTAATAAAATTAAGTACATTATTAACGTTTAAATTATAATTCAATTATCAACTTTCTTTTTATTTGGTTTACAAAATATAGTTCCCTATATACCCCTCATATGTTTAGTGATTTGCATAAATATATACAACCCACCAACCCCCTTAGCCTGTCAACCAATAATTAAATATTATTCATTTCATTGGGATTATTAAATTAGATTTATCCTTCTTTTTTCTTTTTTTCTTTTTCCATTGCTTGCCATGTAATTCAAAAATCAATTTGGAAAAAAATTGCAAGATTTGGGATGAAATCTGGTCGGATCTTGCTTGGTGGGATGTGGATATTGGTGGGTCTTCCTCCTCTCCATATTTCAACACAACAAACCTCCCTTCTTTCTCATTTCCTCCTCCTCCCATAGAAAAACACCACCCACCATACAAAAACAAGAATATAAAATAAACATCTAGCTATTTCTTTTGGTATTTGCTTTGTTCTTGAACCTTCATCTTCATCTGTGTGAAATGGGGATGGCTGCCACAGACTCACAGTTCCATGTTCTAGCTGTTGATGACAGCGTCATCGATCGGAAGCTGATCGAGAGGCTCCTCAAGACCTCATCGTACCAAGGTAAATAAATCCTCTGCGCTCGAGGTTCTGAGTTCGATTTTCCGTCATTCCAAAAAAAAAGAACAAAAGAGAGAAAATCTGATGAAATTCCAAGTGTTGGGTTCTCATTGTTTTACTATATTAATGTTGGGTTTTGATTGTTGAATGCAGTTACTACAGTTGATTCTGGTAGTAAGGCTTTAGAGTTTCTGGGTTTGTACGAGGATGCTCAAAGCAGTTCATATTCACCTTCTGTTTCCCCAAACAATCAACAGGTACTACTATGTTCTTCTCCAGTCTACTCTCAATGTCCCAAATTCCCAAGCTTTTAATTAATTTTCTCTCTATTTTTCCTTCTTTTTGTGTGAAGAAATTATATAAAAAAATATGGGCTTCTAAATTTGATTTGTTTTGCTGTGGTTGTGCAGGAAGTGGGAGTGAATCTTGTAATTACGGACTACTGTATGCCTGGAATGACAGGATATGATTTGCTCAGGAAAATCAAGGTGTGCTTTTTATTCGTTTATTTTCTTGTATTCCTATTCCCTTACTTTTTTCTTTTACTCAATCTTTCTCTCCCCATTGAGATCTTCCTTCCATCTGTCCAGTACAGTTTCCTATTCTCCTACCCTCTCCTCTCATTATCTTGCACTTCCATTTTTGTCTTTTATCTCTCTATAAAAAAAATTAATATAGGCTGCTGATTTCATCATAACGATTTAAATAAGAAGGGAGAGGAGAGAGAACCGTACTCCGTCTTAGAATTGGCGAGTTGCCCACTTAGGTTTGAAATATCAATTAAAATCTCCTGGAATATTTTCCCTATCAATTTTTCATCCCAAAATAAATCAGGTTCCAAAAAGTTTATAGGAATTTTTATTTTTATTTTTCAGGAGTCTTCATCTCTGAGGAACATACCTGTTGTGATCATGTCATCTGAGAATGTGCCTTCAAGAATCAACAGGTAACAGAGGACAAAAGAACAAACCTGAATTGCAACCTTTTCCGTTTGCAATTTCTCTCTCTTAGATAGCCAATAGAGTATTGTAAAGATTTGGAAATTTTATTTCAGAAAAGTTTAACTGATCAATTATGTGGTTAATAACAGATGCTTGGAAGAAGGGGCAGAAGAATTTTTTTTAAAGCCAGTGAGATTATCAGACTTGAGTAGGCTTAGACCCCATTTGATGAAAACCAAGTCCAACAATCAAAACCAAGAAAAACAAGAAGATGAATCTGAAAGCTCAGAGACTCGATCACAGGAGCAGGAGCGGGAGCACCATGAACTAGAACAACAACAACAACCGCAACCGCAACCGCAACCGATACCGCCAAACAGTAACAAGAGGAAGCCCGTGGAAGAGGGGTTTTCACCTGAAAGAACTAGACCAAGATACAGCGGAATCGCCACTCTGGTTTGATTGATGAAGGTGTCCAAATTTTTTTTCTCCTTGTGATTTGAACTGTGTAATTCTATTACCCATATTCGTTTTTTCCCATTTCAGTTGCTGGTTGACACCGGCCGAAATGAGTGTAAAGGTTTTTTTTTTTTTTCTTTTTTTTTTCATGTATACAATTTACATGGAAATAGTTCATTCTAATTTTGTTGTGCTACTTAAATTAATGACATAAAGTAGAAAGTTAAATAAATAAATCATGTATATGAAACAAGATTACTGGATGTTGTTGATCGACAGTGTTTTCCTTCCTTGTTTCCTTCTTTTGTTTCTGTTTTTTTCTTTCTAATAAACATCGACCGATGGGTACATTCAATTCATAATCAGCCTGAATATAAGACTCTAGATCTGGGCTTAGCCAAATTGGAAAGAGCAGTGTGTTTTCTTTTAAGTTTGAATTTTAATTTAGATGTATGTAGTCAAATCTTTTAGTGGATAAGGTGTTGAGTTTCCGCATGCATTTTGAGTTGGATGCTCTCTCTCCTAATTTATTATAATAGATTCGAACCTTCTCCCTTCTCTTAATAATAATAATTTAAAAAAAATCTTAATTTTTATAAATTTAGTGTAAATTATTCTTTTTTGGTCAAAAATTAAAAAAAAAAAATACAAATAAAAGGTTCAAACTCTTCAAGACTCAAGTCAAGCTCAAGCAGTCACCTAATTGCAAAGCATGTAACACATCATTTGCCTCCTGAGTCTGAAATCAAAACAAAAAGAGCATATCTTTCACATCCTCCTCGATTTCAATATCGTACAACTGTTCCTAAAATGAGAAATTCTTCTGTGCGGGAGCTCGATTTAGCGTGGTGTGAGAAGGAGGTGGGACCAACAGTGGGTCAAAGTTTTTGAGTCCGGTCTTCAAACGTTAAAATTCCTCCCATAAAACCCTTTCCTCCAAGTCTTTTTTCTCATGTGAGTTGAGGTGCGTTAAGAGCCTTGTAGGTGGCAAGGCCCCTATAATTTTCGCTAAAAACATTCTCTAAATTGCGGTAAAAGCTAAAGCACACCCGACCACCCCTGTTCTGCCTCTAATGCATCTTTTAAACCGGGAACAGGTCGTGACATTACTCCCAACACTTCACTTATGTCATTGTAAATAGCAGTTCTCCCACAACATGAATGAGAGAGAATCCTCACAGTCAAACCCATGCCAATTAAGTTTGGGTGGTACTATCCACATGCTATTTTTTACCCCACAAACCCCTCTTAATTTATGTCCTTAAATTTATTTTTTCAATTCATTCAATCTGACAACCAAAATTAAATAAGGTGTATAAGAGGTAAAAATAAGTGTGGATAACACCATTTTCAGTTTAACAAGTCCATTACCTTTTAGCTTTATCAACGTTAATTAATCAAACTAATGGAGCATGAACTTAAAATGTGGATTAGTAATTAAGTAAACTACTAAACTAATGGATCAAACCCTAGCAGGCCATTTTGATTACATAAAAAGCCCATTGTGATGTTAGGCTTTACTACTCTTTGTGGGAGAGCTTCACATGACCATATGCACATTTCTTTCTTTACCGTTAGATGTATCACATTCACAACGTCGTCTCTCCTTCCTCCGTTGATCATCCTTTCTGCAAATTTCACAAAAAAAAAAGATTCAGAAAATAATTTTTTTTGGGTGAAAAAGGAGTCGGATGTGGAGTTAATAAAAAAGAATATAAAAGGATGAATTGGGAAGATGGTGAGACCATCTTAAAGAGATAAAAACGAGGAAAAAAGGTGGGTTAATGAAAGAGAAAAAAAAGTGCTTCCATGCGCGACTTCAACGCAGACTCTGCAATATTCTTTTTTTCTAAATTCCGACGTTTTCCACCTAGTCACTGTCCAACCCCGCCTAGGCGCGCCCAACTCCGTCTAATCCCACCTAGACATTAGCTTTAATATGCTTTCTGATTTTGTAACTAATTAGGAGTAAATCGCAGCAGTAACTGACCATCCGTGCCTAGGCCCATTTTAAAACAGTGCCTAAACTCATGGCCGGCCATCTCCCTATAAATACTCCATCAACACTAATGTATGATAAGTTTTTGTTGCGCACGTAAGTCCTAAAATCCTCTCTCTTTTCAGAGAAACTGACTTAGACATGGGAGATCCATTAGCCAAACCCCCCCACCTCATTAACGCGTGAGGTTTTGGCCTTGATCAAAGGTTTTATTTTGTTTTGTAGGTACAATTTCGTCAATACTGAATATGGCTGAATTTTGCTACCACACAATACAAATATGATAGGGAACATAAATGCTCAAGTCTTGGAACATAAGAGCAATTTTACTTTTAGCTGGTGGTGGTGATGACTGAATTAGGCGTGGGATCTATTTGGTTATCTAACCAAGGATCAAGTTTACTTAAAAGAGATAATAATGACTTCAAGACCAAGGATCAAGGTTTCGTATGAATTTAGGTAAGGAAAATGTTGGGGAGATTATGTTTTGTGGACCACATGTAAACCATCGATTTCAGAAAAGTGACATCTACTTGTATTGTAGATCCTACCTCTATTAGAGAGATTTTATGTGTTTTACAAAATATGATCTTCCTTGCATGCCCCTTCTATAAACCCTCACTCTATTTCTCTCTTGTTAAAATGTATTGTAAGGCTCCAATTGTTAGGGTGCACTATCTCAGATTGGACTAAGTTTAGGGACTTTTGAACTGGCTTGGCATGGACTAAACAGTATAAAAATATTGAAGCATTTGATGCGGTGCTGGATTAAGTTACATATTATATATTTTATTTTGCCTTTTTTAATTTAGCTTGCCTTTAAAAAAAACTGAAACCTCGCCCTGCCAGTCACCACAATCACTTCTCTCTCGCACAAATCACAACCACCATGGAAAAGGAATGCAGTTTTTATAGCTTAGTTAGAAGAATTCTAGTCCATTACATGAGTAGTCTAAAGATGATTGAAAAATTCATTGCTTTCTAAAGAAAATCACACCTAGGTTGCTGAGAAACCAAAAACCCCAAATACAAATTTCGCAATGATGGTGGGATCAGTAACGATGATTTCGAATTGAATACAAGCTCCAATAAAAAGATGGAGGAGATGACACAAAGACAACGACAAGAAGACGACAGTAAAAAGATGAAGATGGATAAGGGAGTTTGTTGAGATTTTGATATGCATAGAAAACCCAATTGAAATTTTGGTCTGAATTAAAAACCCAACGAGGAAATTGACTAATTTGGTGACAGGAGAAGAGGAGTAGCTCCTGGTGCTGATGTGTGATGGAGAATGGGAGTTACTATTGCCGGTGTGTGAAAGAGAAAAACCATCACAACAGAAGAAACAGAAAGAGAGAAATGAGACCTAAAAGAAGAAACTGATATGAGGATTCGCTCGAGGAAGAGAACATCCAATCAATCTGCGCTACCAGGTTTTGGCGAAGTGAAGCAAACGAGATTGTAATCCATGGTTTTAGCAGCCCTCTATTCTTCAGGGATGGGGGGAAGAGGTCCCATTAAGACCATTTAATATGGCATTTAGTCGAGGCGAGTCCCTTGTAATCTTATCAAAGCTAGTCCATATGAATAACAAATACGATACTATACTATTAGTTAGTCTAGTTCAAGAAGATCTAGTAATCGCAAACAAACATGCCCTAAAATTCAAGCACTATAAAAAACACACCAGGACAGTTTAGTTTGCTGACGACTCGACTCAGAGCAACTCCACCCCTCCACAAATAAGCTAGGTAGCAACCCATTTTTCCCCTAGCCCCCCACCCCACCCCCCCCCCCCCCCAAAAAAAAAAACCCACTCCACCCTATCTAATTAGTTGTCCCAAAGTGGATGCCAGCTTTGAGCCCAACCTAGAATTGATTGGCCCAAAAATCAGCCTACATGACGCCAGGCTAACGTCAGCCATGTGAATTAACTTTTTTTTTTACAACTAGCGCATGGGAAACACGCATGCGTTCCCGACAATGGGCAAATGAGGGCCCATGCTGCAAGTGCACTAATGGGGACGCATGACTTAGGCCACGAGGCACGATCGTTGGATTTCCAACGGTAAAAAAAATTTGAATTTGACATCTAATGGCTAGTGATGTGGCAAAATTTGGACCATTCGATTTGTAGATCAACGATCCATGTTTTTCTGCCAAAATATTTTAGAAAAGAAAAACGAAAATGTCAAAAATCTTACCGTTGGCCACGTGTCCAATTTTGGGATGTTGGATTTTGATGTTTTTGAAATTCAAAGGTCCAGATTAATTAACTTAATAAAATTTTTTTAAAAATACATAAAAAATAAAATGAAATTTATTATTATTTTTTTATAAATATCTAACCATTATCTTCCACCCAACACCACATTTCAATATTTTCAACACTTTCAACAAAGTTTTCATATACTTTTGTATGCAAAAAAATGGCTAATTGGACGCTTACCGAAGATGTTACGTTGTGTGAATGTTGGGTTTAAGTTACTTATGACCCGCTTACGGGTAATGAGATGCAATTGCGAGAACTTTGGAGTAAAATTACTACATCTTTTTGTGAGAAGCTTGTAAAAGGCTCAAGAAGTGCTCAAGGTCTTCAAGGTCGTTGGAAAAAAAACTCAACTAATCGTTTACTTGTTGGAAAAAGGCCATCTCTCAAGCTGCCAATAATCTGAGTAGTGACAGAAGTTTAGCGGATCATGTGACAATATTTTTATTTATTTATTTGTATTATACCTGCACTTTATAATATTGTATTATCTAGCATTAATTACCTTGATTATAAAATTGTCTTCTCCCGCATTTTATAGACACTTCAAGCACAAGTTTAGTACAATTCGAACAACAAAAACAAATCATTTTATCGCTGGGAATGTTGAAATGTTGTCAAAGATTGTCCCAGATACAAATTTGTGCCAACTGGTCTAGAAGTTGTCATGCACATCATCCCTCTACACTCTTCGCCATAAGTAGACCTGGACCAACATGAAGGTGACGCATTTGAAATGTTGGAAGGGACGCTTGAAAAAGTGTTGGAGTCAAGGCCTAAAGGTAAAAAGGCAGCAAAGAAAAAATGGAGTTCTTCCAAAAGTGACTATACAAATATATGGACGAACTTGCTTGCCAATGTGAATTGAACTTGGTGTGAGAGGCGTTTAGAGATGAGGCAAAAGCTGTAAATATGCAAGCAATCTTAGTAACAACTGAGAGACGTGATGCGGCTGATGAGAGACAAAGACAACTACTTAATCAATAAATGGAGATGCTTAGAAAAGAAAGGATGGTTCAACAAGATCGTGAATCTATGAACAAGCCTCTAGAAGGAATGTCTCCGAATTCTAAATATTTATGGACATCGGAAAAAGAGGACATGGAGCGAAGGAGGCGTGCAAGAAATGAGGGAACAAGTGGAGGGGGTCCCAGCTACACAAATCCTAGAAACGAAGATCCTAGCACCACATATCCTAAATACTCAGACTTTATGTAATTTCTTATTTATTTTTAGTACTTTATGTAATTTCGTGTTTATTTTTAGTATTTTATGTAGTTTCGTATTTATTTTTAGTACTTTATTTAATTTTTTATTTATTTTTAATACTTTATGTAATTTCTTATTTATTAAATTGGGTACTTTATTTAAATTAAGAGCATGTTTATTCAACCAAAAAAAAAAAATTACAAAAACACACCAAATAAAATTACATAACATACCAAATAAACTTAAAAAAATATGCCAAATAAAATTACATAAATACATCAAATAAAATTACATAAACACACCAAAATTGTACTTTCGGATAATGACACGTTGCGTGATAATATTGATAAAAAAATTTATCCAAAATTAAAAATATATATTTTTATTTAAAAAAAATATATTTTAATATGAATTGACTAGCCAATTCATTTTAAGAGTGAAAATGCAATTGTACCGTTACTATTTATTGCAGTTAATTATTATTTATTTGGAAGAATTGAATTGAATCTTGACTTGGAGATTTTTAGAGGTAGGGTTGCTCTCATTTCTTCACAGACCATGATAAGCCAACGATTTCACTGCTGGTCAAAGCAGTCAATGACTAAACAGCGTTGGTAATGATTTTTGATGAAACCTCTTCTCTCTCTCTCTCTCTCTCTCTCTCTCCATGATTGGATAAAGTTAAAAATAAATAAGAATAAATAAAAAAATACAAGTCCCCTTCAACCTGATCGCATACTGTAGGACCCCCCACCACTCTCCGCTACCGCCACGTGGCGCGAATCCCCGCTTCGCCCAGTCTATTTCGCCCCAGCAAAAAAAAAAAGAAAAAAAAAAAAGACAAATTAGCAAAAGCTTTGTGGAGCGAGAGGGGGAGGAGTTCCACGATCAAAAGCAGAGAGCTTCGTCACCTTACACTTTCCAATTCTCTCTGATCAGGCGCTCTCTCTCTCGAAAGCTTTTTCTCCCAGTAAAAGCCCTGGAACTTTCCCAAAAGCTCCACTGAATTCTGGTAAGATCAGCTGCAAACCACCTTATTGTTCCAAGAGATTCCCCTTTTTTTTTTTATATTTTTTTTATTTATTTATTTTTTTCTGGTTTGATGTTTCGTATTTTGGTTTCGGAATTGTGATTGTGTTGCATGTGTGTGATTGTGTATGTATCGGTCTGTATTTATCAGTCTCTGTAATTGGGGCGATTTGTCTAGGGTTTTGCTTTAGTAATTTCATGTAATCATGGAAAAAAAATCATTTTTGGTTGGGATTGATTCGGTGATGTAAATTGATCAAACCCTAACCTAATAGTCTGTTTGGTTGAAGAGAAAATCGCTCTGAGTTTCTCTGTGGTTCCCAGTAGGGGGAATTTTTCGAGAATTTGAAACTCTAATTGGTTTTGGTGTACTCCCATACCATATATTGAATCCTCTTTTGGTAAATACTTTTTGTTTCTCTGATTGGACTCCATTTTTAATTTCATCCCATATAAGTTATTCTGTACGTGCATGTGAGGAATATGTGATTTTTCGCGGCGTTCTTGTGAACGGAACAAGCAATACAATCCTAGTATTGAATAATATTTTATATGGTGTCACGGTGCCAATCATTTATTCATGTTTTGATTTATGTAAAATAAAATTAGTTAGTACAGCAGGGAACTTTCAGTCGGTGTCTTTTTTTGGTTCTTTGATTTCGCTGATTTTTGGGAAGGCTGGAGAAATAGATAGTACTTAAATATTCTAATGCATTAGGATTCTGACATGTTAATTGGGTGGTGTGGAAGTGTATTCTTCAGTAAGTACCTTTTTGAAACGGATATTTCATTCATGATCCCATTGCAGATAAATGCTTAGATCTAATATGAGAAGTGGTAGTTAGGGAATCAGGTTCATAAACAATTTACTACTTAAAATTTTACTGTTACAAGAGATGTAATTAGGGAAATGAATAATTCGACCATTTTTGTTTTTCTATGTCAACGAAGATGTAGCTTGCCATTTTTGTTATTTGTTAAATGTTTCTCTAGAAATTTGTTATGTATAGGCTGTGTGCACAGGCACGCGCTCTCGCTCTCTTTGAAACACATATTATACAGTATTTGATGCCATGTTAATGCCTGGGCCCTTTTGTTTAATTTCTATTATTGGTAAAGCGCTAATTTTCAACCAATAAATTTGAAGAGCTAATTCTAGTATGAATCCCTTTTTTTCTTTTGTCATCAGGTTGGTGCATCACATTTATGTGTATATGATATATCTAAAGCTGAAGTGAAGAATCCATCAGTCTCGAAGTTCACTGATCATCTGTGGCATTTGTTTTACAACCAAGAAGGATTCATTTATAAGTTTAAAAATCAATCAGCGTAGCTTTCTTACACAAGAATCTTCCTACTGGAACTTTGGAATATGTCTAGTGGATCCATTAGACGGGTCTCACGTGAAGATATACAACTGGTAAGTTGTTGAACTGGATTTTTGTTGATGACCTATATCATAGATTACCCACTTATGCTTGTATTTTTTGTTAAAAAATACAAAAAGGAAAAACTTAAACCATTTAAACTAGGCTATATTAGTGGAACAGCGACTGTGATATATTTTCTGATGCAAAGTTGCAAAATGAAAACAACACAGTGCTTTGTTATAATACATCTTTTCTTTTCTATTCCTTGTTTTTCCCTTAAGTGTCCATGTATAATTTATCTTAGTTCTTGTGTGAAATCATTTATTGGGATGTAAAATGTAAGTAGTTGACAAAGTGCAAGGTAACCAAGTGAATTTTCACGACCTTTCTTCATAGTAGCTCTATCTTGGTTTCTCTTGATGTAGTACAGAACTGGGCAACAGGGTTTAGATTCGAGTAGTTTAGTGGAAGTGAAAAAAACGCATAAAATTGAAACTAAATGAAAATTAAAGATAACTGGAATATCTCGAGGGGCATCATACTTGTTCTTGGCCTCTCACTGAGAATTTTGGCATCTAACCAAACCTTTGGCTTCTCTCCAAAGTAATCCCATCGCAGGATTAGAATTCCAATCTCTGGAAAACAAAACTTTTCTATACATCTACTCTTTGTTATTCTAATTATTGGAATTACAAGGCTATTTATAATGCCTCAACATAGTGACTGCAGCAAAGTAGACCTATTCTAGGAAAGAAATCCTAATACAAAATAGAATACAAAACTAAATCAACTCTAAAGTTTGACAATTTCTAGGAGTTTGAAATACATTGAGTATTAGAGAGTTAAATATAAGATTAATTATGAATGTTTAACTGTCAAAGCTAAAGTGATGTTTGTTACATTTAGATAAATTTATTTAATTTTTTTTTGTTAAATGAACCTCTATATAAAATCCATTTTATCTCCAATATGATATTTGACGTGTATTCCCCACTTCTAACAAGCTCTCCAAATCTGATATGGGATTAGAAATTAGATGCTTTAAAAAGCAAGTCTTAGCATATTGCTAAGTGTGCTAAGTGTGCAAAGTTTATATGCTTAAGAAATTGAACAAGCCAAGTACTGCTTCTGTCATCTCATACATAAAATAAAAACATAAGCCTAATATAAGACTAATTAAAGCAACTAACCAGAAATAAAAATTAAATTATTACATGAATAAAATGTGATGAAAAGTTAAAATTGTAATCTCAAGCAAATTGGTCTTTATAAGTTCATCCACTACTTTAGGGAAATTAAAACAATCGTGAAAGAGAGGATCTCTAATTAAGTTGACTAATGGGTTGGAGTCAAGGGAGGATAAAGCAAGTAATGGCTACACGCTTCCTTTGTTCACTCAACTAAATGTAGAAGTTACTATAATTCCTTTTTTTGTTATATCCCTTCATTCAAGTTGAACATGCAAAATGTTTGTCTATTTTCAGGTGCAAAACCTTATCGAGCGATGTCTCCAGCTTTACATGAACCAGAAGGAAGTGGTAGATACTTTACTGGATCAGGCAAAAATAGAGCCTGGTTTCACAGAACTTGGTAAGATGATATCCTATAGTACTCTTTATCGCTTTCTTTCTTATTTGTTGTACTTTGTTACCTTCTTGATGTTTTCCTTTAATCTGAAATTCTTTTTCTTTATGTTTTTTTTTGTTTGTTTCTCCCCTCACTCACAAAGTGTTTTATAACATTCTGCAAGCTGAACATTACACAAAGAATTGGTTTGCTTCTTTTTATGGCCCCCAAAGGCATAACTTATTGAGCATGCCAGAATGGTTTTTCTCTTGGGTATTTTTTCAGCCATTTTGGCTACTTTTGTATAGTGGTTGTGTTCTTCTCAATGGGGCCATCAACTTTTATTGCCTTCTGTTCTGAGTTGGAAGTTTGATCTTCTTGCTTGCAGTGTTTCTTTTTATTAGCCAATCTGGTGGACTTTGACTTTTTAGTCTTGTATTAGCCATCAAAGTTGCTGTAACTTATAGATCTATTCTTTTTCATTGAGAGATCAGTGGTGATGAGAAACCTAACTTATAATCCTTCGAATCTGAATTTTCTCTGCAGTGATTTCGAAATGATTAATCTCCAATGCAGGAAACTTTATATTCTGAACTGTCCCATTAATGAATTTTTTTGTTGTATAATTATATTGCAATGACTATGAAATGTTAATATCCAATATTAACTTATTTTTAACTATTTCTGCTCTGTGTCAATAGTTAGAGAATTTTTGAGTGATGTTCTCTGTGTTTGTATGCTCATCTTTACATTAATTCCGGCTGCACTTCCAGTTTGGCAGAAACTTGAGGAAGAGAATCGGGAATTCTTCAGGGCGTATTATTTAAGATTGATGGTGAAGCACCAAATAATGGAATATAACAACTTGCTTAAGCAACAGGTGGAATTGATGAGTCAGTTACACTCAAGTGGAGTCACTTCAATATCTAGTTCCAATGGATCTCACATTTCATCAAGTAAGAGTTCTTCTCACTTAGATGGAAATTTTATTATGCTTAAGCTAGGGGCTTTTTTTTTTGTATCCGTGCAAATGAAGCTTTATAGATTCATGTGGGTTTTGATCTGTCAACATGTCGTTTTGGTTATTTCACAGTAATGGTATGCCTCTTAAAATAAGCAATGTAATAGATCGGAAGAAAGAAAGTAGTGAGGGGCTAATCAGTTTGTATACTTGCTTTGAGATTATTTTTTGGATAATTCACAATTAAATGCTTGATGTAGTTTGCATGAAGACTAGTTCCCCACCCCCCCCCCCCCCCCCTCTTCGTTGGTCTCTCTTTTTACCTTAAACAGCTTTTTGATTAAGTTTTCATTATGCATATAGGAATAATAGTTGCCATTTAGAAATATATCATCACTAAGGTTACAGATTTTTCTCTTAATTAAGTTTTCATTATGCATATAGGAATAATAGTTGCCATTTAGAAATATATCATCACTAAGGTTACAGATTTTTGTCTTAAAAAGTTTTTACAGATTAACAGGACCAAGAGATCTGTTCCCGTAACCTGATTTCATGGTATTTTGTTGCATTTTCAATTTAAGCAGTTAAATTGTAGGGCCTCAGTATAAATAATTCAACCACTTAAATATTTTCTCTTGGTATTACTTAATATGGCAACATTTCTTATGAAATCTATGGATTTAATTCTGTATGAGTAAACAGTGATGCGCACAACCTAAATACCAAGACGTAACGACTACTATTTGTCTCCTTAAAATCTTTTGCCCTTCTACCCTCTCCCATCCTCTAGGCAACTCTTACTCCATATGATCACATGTTTCATTTCAATTTCTTATTCTTGCTTTTAGATGTCATCCATGCTCGAACTGAGGGTATAACAGTGTAATAACTTTGAAAAAAAAATGACAATGTAATACTTTTTCTCACAGTGCGCCAAAACTCAACATGCTATGCACCAGAGCATGTAGGAACAGCGCTGAAGACAGAAAATATACACCACCAAGTTGGTTCTTGCCTACATAATGCTTTTACTAATGGTGGATCTTCATTGCACATCAGTATGCACAATGCTGGTAAAATGTCTGCTCATACCGGTAGGATTGATGTCCAACCAAACATGCTTTCGAACCAGATCTCCAACATAGGTCTGATGCATGGAATGAATGGGGGAATTGTCAAATCAGAAGTTGGATATTCAGGCAGTTCGTACATGTTTAGTGCTGATGGAAACATCCTGGAAACCCGGCCCGCTATTGGAGATGCTTCTGTTGCAGCATTCAATAGCGTAGAGTCCAATTCACAGTCCCTAAATGAATCTCTGCTTGATGCAGACAGTTCATCATTTGGTCTTTTAGGTCAGATTCCTCGAATCTTGAGCTTTTCGGATCTTGCAACTGACTTTTCTCAGAGTTCAGGTGCTCTCTCTCTCTCTCTCTCTCTCTCTCTCTCTCTCTCTCTCTCTCTAGAAATTTTTATCTAAACACTAACCATGAGAAGTCTTTACGCTAAACATGAGAAATTTCTATCTAATCATCCCTGTTCTAAATGTTTTAGACATACTGGAGAGCTATCCTAGATCACCCTTCTTGGCTACAGATAATAACAACTTCCTGGATTCTCGTGACAGAGAACATCAAGGTGAGGACCTGACATATCTTTCCTTGTTACACTGCAAGGGGCTTTCTGATTTTGATCCGTGACTCTTACAGGGGACAATAACAGATTGGACACCGTCTCAGAAGGTGTAAGTTATGAAGATTTTGGCAGTGAATAGTTATAAAATTCCAAATGTAAGTTAATCACTTGTATAACTTTTTTGTTTTCTAACATTTAATATATCTTTGTTTCCTCCAACACATTTTACCTCTTATGTCAAATTGTTTTATGTTGCTGTGTACGTAGAAATTGTGTTTAACATCGATAAGATCTTATTGGATCTCCATTCTGTGGATACATTTGAAGCTCACAGTTTCTCTTTCAGAGGCCATGACAACTTACTACATCAGTAGCTTCACCTTTATACTGAATGTAATTAGAGTAAATGAATCTTAGTTCCATAGCTGTGAACCCGGAAATCACGTTTGCAGAGATGCAAAGTTTTGTAGGCCAAGAGTTTTAGGTCATATAACCGCTGTTAAAATTACTATATGTACTTACATAGGCACTTACTTTCACCTCGGCTTTGTATACAGGTAAAATTTCAACCCTAGGACAGAAGGGCTTGTACATACACCATTTAAGATTTTGTCTGGTGTGTAAAATTCACTGATGGTAGTGAGAATGACAGTTAGGGTGGTTCCTTACAACAAGAGGACATCAACGCTGGAAACTGTTATGGAAATCGTTTTTGTTATCTTGGATATTCTGCTAGCTGCTGCAGGTTTTATATTGAGTTGGTTTTTTTGAGGTATATTTTATCTTGGAAACAAATGTAGTTTGTTTTGATGACGATGATGGTCGTGATGTGATATGTCGCCTATCGCCCTAAAAAAAGGAGGAAAAGGAAAACCAATGCTGCAGTTAGAATTGTTGATAGTTGATAAAGAAATTTGGGTATTGTGGTTGGTTGATCTGATATGGAAATGTAGTTTTGTTTTTCTTTTCTTGGTCTGGAAAGAAATGTAGTCTTTTTTTCCGTCAGACGGAAGAAATGTAGTCGAATATAAATCAGTGTTTCGGAAGTGGGCACATAAATGAGGGATGGGCAAACGGGTCCTGAACCTGTGGGTCAGGGTGGGTACATACGGTTCGGGATTTGAAGTTTTTATGTATTGTGTAAATTTGCAGACATGGTGAAATTTTAAGTGTTTTTAACTCAAAAATGTCGTGGTTGCACTTACAAATTGCTTGTGAATAAATTAATTTCGTTGTGGTTTTTAACCCTAAAACCGGTACTGATTGTGATTAAATTAATTAGCCCTTGGTTTCTATTATTATATGCGGTAGAGATGAGATATTGGTTGAGATTTTTGGTGTATGACTGAGTTTTGAATTTGGCAGCCACCCGTAATCTGGTGTTTGAGTTTCGAATTTGGTTTCCACCAATTTGTTCTTAACAAAAAAAAAGCAATTGGACCGGTGGACCCGTCCCGTAAAACGGGCCGGGTTAGGTTCGGTTCCTAAGTTTAGGATTCTTGTACCATCCCGCTTTGCCCCGTTACATTTTAGAACGGGTCTGGTCTGTTCCCTCAAAAATTGGGCCCGGCCCAGCCCCTCGTCCACCCCCCCTAATATAGATTATGTCTAATTGGATTATTAGTCCCAGATGGTATAGTTGGAAGATAGCTCATGTGGTTAAAAAAATATGATTTAGGCTCTTGTGGTTAAGTCGTTAGGATTTAGGTCCAAAATTAAAAATTTCAACAATTCTCTATTAATTACATATTAGGTTAAACAAAACTATTAATTGTTAGCATGTGGGGTTACATGTGAGGCTAACTTTTTTTTTTTTTTCAGTCTTAGAGGTGAGCCTTTATGTGCAAACAATTAACGTAGAGTTGATAAAATTTTCAAATTTAGCTCTAAATCCTAACAGATTTCACCGTAGGGGCTTAAATCCTAATTTTTTACCATAGGGGTTACCTTCTAACTATCATATCATCACGGGAAATAATAATCCAATTAAGCCTATAAACTATCAAAAATTTGTGTGTAGAATGCATGTGGTTTGAAAGAAGGGATGTTTACATGACTATTGTGTTTGTATTGATTCATTAATGTATGATAAAACGTTCGCATGTTTTGTTGGCAACAATGATAATGATATCGACATTGTTGGCCCCAATTAACCCAGACATTGACCACCAAGCAACTTTGGAAATCCTCCATCAATATCCACACTTATTTGTTCATGTAAGTTGTCCTTTTGAACCAAAATCTAAATAGATAGTTACACTTATGAGATTCATTATGTTTTTTACAAAACATTGTCCCGTTTGAGAAATTACATTAACTCTTTATATATAAATTAAAAAAAAAAATTAAATATTACTATAGCCTAGTGAATTCACCCACCCCCATTTCCTGACTAATGGTGATGATGTAAGATGATGATGATCTCTATCAAACAAACATACCACTCCAAATTCATCTTTTTCTTGGATTCTCGAACTCCATTAATTTGAGCATTCAAGGAAAAGTGCTTAAATAAGTAATTTAAACATTAACTTGCTGAGTAAAACGCAAATTAGTGGAACCAACAAATTAAAAAAGAAAGTCATGTCTTTAATAATAACGATATATATGATGTCTTCCTAATTAAGTGTTATTACACATACAGAAAAGGATTAACCGAAGAAAGTTAGGGTTTCACCGTAAAACCAATTGGGAACATGAGAAGTAGTCAAACCTCTTATGAGCCCATACATAATCCATTTTCCCATCAATGTGGAATTCATTCTCAACATTAACAATGTAATTACAATAAAGAATTACTTCTGTGAAAGACACGCATCATATCGCATCAACCTCGATCAAGGCACATATGTCATCTACATTCACGAGGGCCTCAAAGTTAATAAAATCTGCTGCAGTTTGGTCTTGGTCCATGCCACATTGCAATTGAGGGCATGCTGGTGCTTCTTGTATGCTGGAGTTGTAAAGGTACGTTGACAAGCCTGTACCACTATCCACACCGTTTTGCTGAAGACAGCCTTCTTGCCTAGCATCGGAGTTTGGCTGATGCGGGAGACATGATGCGTTTGCAACGAAATCATCTGGCCGAGCAGCTATACCTAATGACGATGATGAGACCGTAGTCGTTGCCATTGCACCTTGTGTTTCGTTAGTAGTAGCAGTATCGTGGTAAGTCGGTAATGATCTGCTCTTGCTGGTGCTGATTATAATAATGACCAACATAAACACCGAAAACTTCCGAAGACATGGGAGTAACGTTACTATTTCACAGTAGTAGTATTGTGGCTGACCCACAATAGTCACACCACCAGTACTCTTACTAGTACTAGTTGTTAGTGATGGTTCTCAGATACAAAATTAGGAAGAAATGGTGATGAAAGCTATGGAGGAATGTACATAAAACTTGAAGAAGAAAAGGGAGAATTTTCGATCATAAATTACAGAGAATATGACTCTACATTGCATTCCATAAAACTCGCGCACACTGAGCATATGAGCTCATACAAGACAAAATATGACCGTTAGAGAGGGGAGAGAGTGATACAACTCAAGTATCAATCTCAGCCATTCATCCTATACTATACTGAGATTAGAACACTTATCACTCATCAAGCCCTATGAGACTTAACAAACTAATTACACTTTAATCAAATAAACTTAGCTTATGACCAGCAGCATTACACTAATTAAAACTTGTAATCCTCTTCAAATCAGTTCTTCAATTTACAAATCAACACTCCTCCTGAATTGTGAACTGATTTCACTCCTAACAGTTCTTTGAGATGGCAGAATTGATCTCTAGCTATAGCCTATATGCCAGCCACCTGTTTTTTGGTTGGACAATACCCCAAATCAATGATCTCATTTTGCAAAGCTTCCTTGATAAAGTGATACCTCATTTTGATATGTTTAATCTTTTGGTGAAAAATAGGGTTGTTGGTGATGACAATAGCTGAAGTGGTATCACGATTCAATGATGTTGCCACAATTTGTGTTTCACCAAAATCTTCCAATCCAAATCTCAACCAAGATGTTGTGCCTTCTGTAGCACTAATATACTTTGCCTATGCAGTGAAGAGTGCAACACAATGTTGTTTGACTGAGGACCAAGAAAATACTCCACTTCCAAATGTGAAAGTATACCCAGATGTACTTCTCATATCATTTTTAGATCCACTCCAATCACTGGTCACAGAATCCAAACAGCATTGCTCCTTAACTTTTCTTGTACTCCAAGCCATAATCTAAAGTGTCTTGTATATACCTCAGCACTCGTCTCAGATTTCTAGGTGTTAGAGAGTAGCACACAAAACCAAATACCCTGAGGTGTTTAATCCTAGGTTTTCTTCCATTGTAAGCCTCAAATGGTGTAACATTGTCTAATGCACTTGTAGGACACATGTTCAATAGATAAACAAAAGTGTTGACTGCCCCTCCCTATAGCTTGTAGGGTAGTTCATTTTCATGTAGCATGCTTTTAGCCATTTCCACTATAGTTCCATTCTTCCTTTCTACAACTCCATTTTGCTATGGAGTGTAGGACACATTGAGCTACCTTTCCATCCCAATTGATTCACTAAATGCATTAAATTCAATGGAAGTGAATTCTCCATCCCTATCAGTTCTCAGCTTCTTTAGTAACCACATTGCAGTTCAACCATGGCTCGAAACTTCTTGAATATCCTAAACACTTCTGATTTATTTCTTATAAAGTGGATCCAACACTTTCTTGAATAATCATCAATGAATGTGAGGAAGTACCTGCTTCCATTCATGGTTAGAACCTGTATATGTCCACAAACATCTGAATGCACCAATTCAAGTGGTTCTTGTGCTCTCCAAGTAGTTTCCTTAGGGAATGACTATCTGTGATGCTTCCCAAGTACACACCCTTGAGACACAGCTTCACTATCTTGGATTTCAAGCAGCCTCAACATGATACCTTGATTTTGCAATAACTTGAGGCTCCTGAAATTTAGACGACCATGTTTTCTGTGCCACATTTTTGCACATTCTTGCACACTAGTACTCAATACAAGCTCCTTGTTTGTACTGAAGATCAAAGGAAAACATCTATTCCTCTTTTGTTTCACATTGACTACCAGATTACTTAGAGACTTGTCATCAAACATATCCACTCTATAGTCTCCAAACAAAAGAAAATAACCATGCTTAGTCATCTGGCCTACACTAAGCAAGTTTTCTGCAAGACTAGGTACAAGCATTACTTCCCTTATATATTTCTTGTCTTTCATTGTTTCAATAACCAAAGTTCCTTTCCCTACAACGTCAACCAAAACTCCAGTGCCTACTTGGACTTTGGCTTTCACATTTATGTCAATATCAACAAGTAAATCCTCTTTGGATGTCATATGATTACTGCATCCATTGTCTATGTACCACAAATCATTTGGCTTCTTCACTTCACTAGAGTGATTGGCATATAACAATTACCAGTTTCCTCTACCTAATGAGCAAAATTCACTTGTTGCACAACTTTGTTCAAATTACAATACCTAGCAATATGACCAATCTTATTGCACTTGTGACATTTAACTTTGTTTTTAACCCAACATTCTTCATAATGAAGTTTATCACTAACTTTGTTTTTAACCCAACATTCTCCATAATGAAGTTTATCACAAAACTTACATCTATCTCCAGTATTGTTTGCATCATTTTTCACACGAACAATAGCCTCATTGCTCCAATCAGCCTTATTACTCCACTGTTTTCCTATTGGCTTAAAAATCTTCCGATATTTACCATTGTTAGCTTGACCATTAAACTTGTTTGGTTTAGATGCAATGTTCAAGCTAGCAAATGCCTTTTCTGTGCTACTCTCACCATGCCTATCAAGTCTTTGCTCATAACCTTTTAGAAAAGCAACCACATCCTGAGCATTTATGGTCTCCAAATCCTTAGTATTTTCTATCACAGATACAATACTGTCATACAATTTAGGCAAACTAATTAACAGTTTCTCCATTATTTTTTGATTACTCAGATCTTCACCATAGCTTCTCATTTGGTTAATTAAATCAAATAGTTTAGCCAAATACACAGAGAATGATTCATCCTCATTTATATGAGTCTATTCAAAATCTCGCTTAAGACTTTGATGTTTCACAGTTCATACTTGTTTATCGCCAACAAATTCTTGTTTCAGAATGTCCCAGGTAGCCTTTGCACTTTCTTGTGTTGCAATCCTCGAGAAAATTTGATCTGAAACTGCGCCTTGGATAATTCCAAGTGCTCTGGCATCCTTGGCTACATTTTCTCCCATCAGCTTTTTCTTGGCTTCTGTGAGCTCATTCTCCTTCTTCATCGAAATATCAAAACCCTTTTCAACCAAATTCTAAAGCTCGTGTGATCGAAAAATGGTTTTCATTTTGATTTTTCAGAACTCAAAATTCTCGCCATTGACAATTGGCGCTCTGAGTTCTCCTCTTCCAGATCCAGCCATGTTAGACCACAGATACCTCAAATCACTATATGAGCTTTTGCCTGAATCAAAGCTCAATCATTCACAGATACGATGCCCATAAATTCAAACCCAACTTGATTCTGAGGCCATGTTAGAGATGGTTCTCAAATACAAAATTAGAAAGAAATGGTGATGAAAGCTATACAGAAATGTAAAGAAAACTCGAAGAAGAAAAAAGAGAATTTTCGATCAGAAATCATAGAGAATATGACTCTGCATTGCATTCCATAAAACCTTGGCACATTGAGCATATGGGCTCATACAAGACAAAATATGACCGTTAGAGAGACGAGAGAGTAATACAAACACAAGTTTCAATCTTAATCATTCATCCTATACTATACTGAGATTAGAACAATTGTCACTCATCAAGCCCTATGAGACTTAACAAACTAATTACACTTTAATCAGATAAGCTCAACCTATGAGCTGCAGTATTACACAATTAAAACTTGTAATCCTCTTCAACTTAGTTCTTCAATTTACACATCAACACTAGTCGCATTCATATTATAATTATTATGCTCCTGCTGCGGCTGGCGAGTGTAGTGAACAATATTAACCTCCTCAACAATATTCTCTAATTGCCTATGAATCTTGTTGCATGCCTCCAGGATTTTACTACTCGACTAGTCTCGTCACGATCATGATACCGGTCTTCCTCCTTTCTCTTTTTGTCATAATTGTTTCAAATCCGACATATTACATATTCACCAACATCATCTTAACGACCACTTGAACTTGATTTAATGTGCATGAGCAGTTTATGGTTAAGGCTAAACTCGTGCATAATCCAACAATTGTTTTCTTGAGGATATTTAGTATTTCTGTAATTAAACGTTTTCCACAGACCTATTGTCTCCTTAGTCTTGGGATATTTAACTTTGGTCCTTGAGTTCTCGCCATGCCATGTACCAAACCCTATCGTGCAAGCCACACAAGAACCCTTATCGGCATTGCTTGTACTTGTTGGCTTCAACTTGGTGAGGAAGTAAAGGTCTTCATCCCTTTCTAAATTCTATCCGCGATTGTTATTCCATATGTCTTTGGCATACATGCTACCACAGAGGTCGACCTCAGGAACAACATGCTCATACCTAAACGGTGCGCCACAAACCTTGTTATAAAGAGAGTATCCTACTAATTCCTTATCTCTTGGATGAAACTTGTAACCCAACGGGATATCAAAAGCTGCCATATATATACTAGAATAGGTAGGTTAGAGAGGGCGAGGGTTGTGGAAGGAGAGATTGATGGTATGTACTGCGACTGCGTGATAGGGTATAATATAGGGAAATAACTAGAAATATGACATTTTCTTAATCTTGGGACAGAAATAGGACAAACTTGCTATGCACACCATGCACAAAACCAAAATTACTAAAATACCAACATATAAATACTAAAAATCATTAGCCCATTGCATCACTTTTATCATTTAGAAGAAAGGGATGTCGAGAAAGCTATGTGAACTTTGAGTTTCTGGGTTGAACATAGATCTCTGAGCTCCAATTTCGAAGAAAGGGAAGTCCAAAGAGAGGTGAGAAGAGTGAGCTGGATTTTGGGTTGACCACATACCTCTAATTTCGAACAAAGGGATGTGAGAGAGAGGTGAGAAGAGTGAGCTGAATTTTGTACCATATTTTCTGTTTTGGCCGAAAAGTTCCATTTTTTTCGACGACTAAAGTTTCGGCAGGCATAGTAAGGTAGGGTGTTTATTTCCAGTTCCTTCATCAATGGTTTATGGAGTAAATGGGTTATTTGTAAGATGAATTAATACTTAGAAGTGAATTTATGGTTTGTGTTTCATATTGGGGCCTATGAGTTGTGGAATAAATTTCAAGTTTTGATGTGCTACAAAATTGGGATGGAACAATTTCTAGTTCAAGTGTTCAATTGTAGAATTTTGTGAAATTTTCTCCATAATGTGCATGTGGTGTGCATATAACGTGCATGGCTACATCTTAATATGAGAAGTGGGAATGTTCACTAGTTAGGATGCATATATATTATGCCCCAAAATTTAGCGAGTATGACCACAACCTAGTTAGTCTTGGTGAGAAACAAAATTAAGAAAAACTTAGAGGACGTTAAGGGTCATGCGTGTCCATGAAATAACGACAACATGCCTTGATCTTGATATTCCTCGAATACCAGGATAGACATATGCTGGCCGACACCCGAGGGTGATGAAAGCCATTTATTGAATGCAAATGCTGAGAACAAGAAATAAATAAGCCATTTATTGAATGCAAGTGCCTCAGGTGTAGCATGTGCCTATCCTGGTGTTCGGGAAATATCGGGATCGGGGCGTGTCACAACGAGTATCATGTTTTCCACATGCACGGTTAAGCGGTGATTGATATACATAACATGACTTTTCAAACTACCACTGTAACTTTATATACGTAACAATTAATAACTGATATAACAGAAACATAGTTAGAGGGGTATTATTGTAATTGGGTTATATGGCTATATAAGGGATTGTATAGCTATTATTTTCTTAAGTTCCATTGTATACATTTCTCTATTCAATTAATACAATCTTTCTTCTTTCTCTCTACCAATTCTTTCCCTTCCTCTATACCAATTCTCCATCTTTTGCAATGTAGTTAATATGGTATCAGAGCAAAGGCTCATGCCATGAATCTTGGTGGACGATTCCTCTTTTATTTTTTTCTTCATTACTTTCTTTCGTTTCCGTGTATTTTTTTTTTTTTTTTGGTCTTTGGATTTTTCTTCCGAGGGTTTTGTGTTTAGTATTGGGATTTTTCTGCTATGAAAAGATCCAAGCATTTCCATGGAGAACAGGAATCAAGAATCTCAATTTTCATTTGGGTTTCCACGATCGTTCTTCTAATTCTGGGTTGATGAGGGTCCTGAGTTTCTCGAACTGGGTCTGGATGAAAGTTGGGTTTGCGGATCTGGGTCGGGATATTTGAAGAATGGTGTTCTAGTCAGGTGGGTTTTGGCGGTTGGCGGCGAGTAGGTTGTCGTTGACGGTAAGGATTTGGTCGGAGTCGGAGTTTTTGGTGCTGTTCTGCTTGTCAAGGGCTCTTCTCTTGCCCTCTCTGCTGTGTCTCAGACCAGGGAGCTATACCAACGGATTGACAAGCTCGTCGAGTACTCCGCCAAGAACGGCCCGGAGTTTGTAGCCATGATCCGGGAGAAGCAGCAGGACAATCCCGATTACGCCTTCTTGTTCGGCGGCGAAGGCCTTTTCTCAGGTGCTGATTCCGAATTCTGCAAGTATAAGATGGGTCCAAACCAACACTCTGGTTCAATTTCGTGGCATGAATTCTACATCGGCGCTTATAAGGATGGTTCTGTTTGGAGAACCAACAAGTTTATAGATGTTTGCACAGGGCAGATGGTTGCGCTTGCTGATGGCGGCGGCGAGCATTGCGGCTTGATAGCGTATGCTTGTTGAGAATTTTTTGAACTGTTTTCGCTTCTTGTGATATTTTAGTGGAATTGGCTGTGAAACAATTTAGGTATTGCAAATTTTTTGGTGGATTGTTTGTTCAAGATTGCAACTCTTGGGAACTCTTCAGGTTATGATTTTGTGCACTCCAACTGGTTGAAGAAATAGCTCAGTGAATTCTATGATCTCTACTTTGTTCTTTGGTATAGAAGAAAGGTTAGACATGGGTGCAATCCTGGTGTTTGTCGAATTACCCAACTCAAAAGTTTCATGTGAAGATTATATTTGGTTTCTTGGTTAATTTTGGTGTTAGTCTCTAGGAAGATTGAGGAAGTTATCAGGAGTGTCAATCTGCTTGGTTGATTTGGTTTCTTGGAGTGTCATTTTCCTTGGTTAATTTCGTTTCTTGGAGTGTCATTCTCCTTGGTAGATTTGGTTTATCAGAGTGTCAAGTTGATTTAGTTTCTTGGAGTGTCATTCTCCTTGGTAGATTTAGTTTCTTGGGAGTGTCATTGTCCTTGGTAGATTTAGTTTCTTGGCAGTGTCAACTATGGCTTCTTAGTTCACAGTCGAAAACGTGTTGGGTATGTTCAGATCAAGACCAGATTTAATTGTATTGCTAAGCTCATTCATAATCAGGAAAGCCTTGCAGATTCACATACAGTGAGAATTAGGTCCTGCTTCGAATGTAATACTATCTGCATAATGTGTGTTTGAAAGGATGATACAGGGTTCTGTTTTGCACCAGTTGGTAATGTACATTTTTTTAGCTGCTGAAACTCTTTGGGAAGATTTGGTGATATGGCGTTGCAGTTGAAAAAGGGGTTAAACCAGAAGATAGGCTTTGTGGGTACTTACTCTATGTCATATCGTTGTGTGAAGAAATTAGGCAATAAGAATTTTCTTTTAATCAGACAGCATCACTAAAGCCGCAATTTCTATGGAGATTGGTTGTAGCATTCAAAATGGCTCCTGAAACATTTTCATCTCACGCATTGCTTTGTTAGTGTTTCGCCTCATCTCACGCATGAGTTCAGGGTTCCTTACGGCTTCCAATGTCTGTCAGAGAATGCCAGGATAGTTCCAGATCAGTCTCAAATACCTGGATAGTTCAAACTTCACTTGGATACTCCAAGTTTAGTTTGAGGGGGGAGTAATACTGATATAACAGAAACATAGTTAGAGGGGTATTATTGTAATTGGGTTATATGGCTATATAAGGGATTGTATAGCTATTATTTTCTTAAGTTCCATTGTATACATTTCTCTATTCAATTAATACAATCTTTCTTCTTTCTCTCTACCAATTCTTTCCCTTCCTCTATACCAATTCTCCATCTTTTGCAATGTAGTTAATAATAATTATATTTTAATTGTATCCACTATACCAATAGGATGCCGTTAAAGTTTCTTATTAATGAGAATGCAACTCGTTGCTCGATCTCTAGTTCTATGCATATAATGTGCATGTACTGTACATATGATGTGCATGTGGTGTGCTTATAGTGTATATGGTGGTGACGTTAGAGGTGACGAAGTCATTTTTCTAATTTCGAAGAGAGAGCTGTGAGCTCTGGGTTTTCGATTGGCTCAAATCTGTGAGCATGTCATGTCCATGTCCTATGCATGTCGTGTTTATGTCGTGTGCATGTCACTGGAAATAGATGATTATTAATGAGATTTCCAGAATCTAGGATCAGGTCAAAGATTTATAAACTACAGATCTCTAAGGGATTTCCAGAATCTAGGCCCTCACATATCCCCCCAACGCCGTTAATTGCACGATGCACGTCCACAAAAAAAAACCGACATCGTTGCACCTATTGGTACATATAAGAAATTTTAGATTTTCTTCGAACTTAGAGGGAGAAGGCGTCCATCGATGGAGGGGAGAGAGAGATTGCAGCAGAAAAAATGGTGTCTTTAGTTTTTTATAATGGATTTTCTTCGACATCTGAATTTTTTTTTGGATTGCAGATTAGTTTTGACTCAGATGGGTTTGGAATGATATTTTGAATTTGGAGAAGAAGATGATGATTTGAGGAAGAAATCCCCAATCTGCAAGCATGAAATGTGTTCATTTCCCAAAAGGGCCAATCAACAAACACAAACAATCTCCAGATAAATCAAACCTTCCAACTGGGTTGTTCATTATCTTTCACTAATCTAAGAACATCCAATAAATATCAATTTTTGAGAGAGAGGGAGGGGGAGAGAGAGAAAGAGTAGAGAGAGGAGAGAGAGAGAGAGAGAGAAATAAAAAAATGGGAGGAATAACACAGTTATATATGAAGGCAATTTGATCATTTCAAGGTGTAAGACGAATCCTATTTCTGTCCAATTGTTGTGCATGGTGTGTGCATATAATAAAAATCCTATTTTAATCCTAAAATTAAGAAAATGTCCTATTTCTGTCTATTTCCCCTTAATATATGGAGGAGAAGAGTAAGTTTGTTAGGGTTTAGGGATTTCCTGGAGGAGTAATGAAGTGGGTTTTGTTTTGTGTGATATAAGCGAGTTGCTAGCTCCTTAATTTGCTTCAATATATATATACATGCAGACCTACCGCCTCTCTAGAATTTGCATTTTTTCAGGAAAGTATGCGATTTGATTCAGATTAGGAGTCTCAAGTCTCTATAGATTGGGCTTTTCTATTATAGCTAGGATTTCTTGGAGTACAAGTACTCCTGCGGAATATCAAATGTAACCCTTTATTTATTTATTTTTACAAACAATAAGATAATCTACATTAAATTGATCTAAATTATGTGAAAGGCATTCGGACACCATAGAAGTTTTTTTGTTATTTTAATGTTTAATACAATCTCATTTTCTCGTTCAAGATGAGCCAAACATAGCTTGCACTTTCAATTCGTAGAGTAACTTGCATTTTCCAGTTTATAAAATGATTTGGTTTTCTTGCTTGTAGAATAATTTAATTTTCTTGCATCTAGAGTAAATTTAATTTTCTCGCACAGGCTAATTTTAATTTTCCACACTTGGAGTAACTTTAATTTTCTCGCACTTGAAATAATTTAATTGCACGTAGAGTAATTTTATTTTTTGCGGAATTAAGAGTACTTTAATTTCTTGCAATTTAGTTTTTTCTTTTAATTTATTGTAATAGGAGTTATCAATTTGATCCATTTCTTTTGGATGGATCGATGCAATTCGTCTTCCCATACATCTCATCTTACCATGCCAACCACTAAATTCAAACCACACCTAATTCACGAATAACGCCTTATCTGAAGTCCTTGTACCCAAGGCACGGAGAACCCCCCGCCCGAGACCAAAGTCACTAACATCTCTTCATTTAACAGTGAGTGTAAAGTCATGGAGGAAGGAGGAAAGGATACCCCTCGGGCGCAACAAAGCCGAAAAAGGCTTCCCCCCGCCATCTTTGCTTCCTCTTCTTATTCTCATCGAACCTGAAACCGGTTGGTCACCTTTTCGTGGATTTGTAGAGGAAAGAGCCATACAAAGATTGAATAGTTCAACAACTGCTCCAGTTGTTTCCCATTCTGAAGAGGCTCAGTCCTCAGAAAGGACACTTGAATATTGGCACTCCCTTGGTAATATTTTTGCGGCTGGACAAATTCCGGTAAGAGTCTAGTTTGCGAATTTTTCAGATAACACGAGAGAGAATTTCTGTAACAGTAGGATCTAAGATTTCATAATCTACGATCGATTCACCACGTCTGTACCAAACCTGCGTCTTTCTATGCATTCTCAACTAATAACTGTGTAGCCGATCAACTAAACCAAAATAAAATTATTGTCCACTGTTTGGGAGCAATGAAAATCAGAATGACTAGTTACCTATTGCTCTGTAACCCGTTCGCGGTGGGCAGATATCATTATGCCAATTCAAAGCTGCCGGTCATAACCCTTGGGCAACTACAGAGCGCCAGTTTTAAGTGCATGGTCCAAATCAGCAATCAGATCATTCACATCCTCAATCCCCACAGAAATACGAACAAGATCTTCAGATAGACCTCTGGCCTCACGCACTGCAGATGGTATGCTTGCATGAGACATGAAGCACGGCAGGCTTATAAGGGACTTCACACTCCCTGTAAATATAAGAAATCTAAGGTCAGCTTAATTATAGAATTGTTTTGCATGATTTTCACCCAACAATGTTGATGCTCAAGATTACCCACTAATAGAACAAAGCATAAAAATAATAGCATCAGTAATGGTGACGATAATCAAAAGAGCTTTAAAATATACATGTTTTGAATAAAAACATTGCAAATCAACAGTATGTCCATCTACAAGTAATCATGTATTATAATGCATCGCATTATACACGAAGTGATTTACACATGCACTAATCGTGAGTGCAGTCTGCCTTTGGAATCAGTTTTCTTATTGAACCTTCCCCTTTCATCTCTACAACAACAACAACAACAAAGCCTTTTCCCACTAAGTGGGGTCGGCTATATGAATCCTAGAATGCTATTGCGCTCGGTTTTGTGTCATGTCCTCCGTTAGATCTAAGTACTCTAAGTCTTTTCCTAGGATCTCTTCCAAAGTTTTCCTAGGTCTTCCTCTACCCCTTCGGCCCTGAACCTCTATCCCATAGTCACATCTTCGAACCGGAGCGTCAGTAGGCCTTCTGTGCACATGTCCAAACCCATTTTGTGTACGTGTTGATGCTTCACCGCCCAATATTCTGTGCCATACAGCATCGCCGGCCTTATTGCCGTCCTATAAAATTTTCCCTTGAGCTTCAGTGGCCTACGACGGTCACACAACACGCCGGATGCACTCTTTCACTTCATCCATCCAACTTGTATTCTATGGTTAAGATCTCCATCTAATTCTCCGTTCTTTTGCAAGATAGATCTTAGGTAACGAAAACGGTCGCTCTTTGGTATTATCTGATCTCCGATCCTCGCCCCTAACTCATTTTGGCCTCCATTTGTACTGAACTTGCACTCCATATATTCTGTCTTTGATCGGCTTAGACAAAGATCTTTAGATTCCAACACTTCTCTCCAAAGGTTAAGCTTTGCATTTACCCCTCATGAGTTTCATCTATCAACACTATATCATTTACGAAAAGCATACACCAAGGAATATCATCTTGAATATGTTCTGTTAACTCATCCATTACCAACACAAAAAGGTAAGGACTTAAGGATTGTTGATGGACAAAATCAGTGAGGACTTTGGTACAACAGAAAGTATTAAGTTTGTGAGCTTTGCTAGATTGCTCTGGTCATTAGTGTGGATAAGTATGTAAATGGATAGAGACAGGAAAACAAACATAAGATGTACGTGGTTTATCCAGATTGGCTACGTCCACGGAGTAGAGGAGTTCTCATTAATTGTGAAGGGTTTACACAAGTACATAAGTTCAAGCTCTCCTTTAGTGAGTACAAGTGAATAATTTAGTACAAATGACATTAGGAAATATTGTGGGAGAATGATCTCGTAATCACGAAACTTCTAAGTATCGAAGTGTGGTATCGTCTTCACTTGCCTTATCTGTCTCATAGGTAGATGTGGCATCTTCTCTGTAAGTACTCTTCCTCCGTCCAGGGGTGGTATCTTTAATTGGTGGAGATGCACAAGGTAATGTATCAATTTCACTTGAAGCTTACTTGTAGTTTCAGGCTTGGTCAAGCGCGATACAAACCATGTAGTAGGAGTCCCCCAAGTCGCCAAGCTAGGGGATCTGCTGAAAGAGGTGATAGACAAGGTAAGCAATCAGAGCTCCAAGCAATCAGTTCTAGATCAGAAGTTTGATTTCGAGTTCCGGCTGATTGTTCTCATTCTCCCTATCTTGCAGGCAGCATGAAGGATAAAGAGAAGAAAAGGAGAATAGATGATATGAGATACTTTTGCTTTTGAAGAAGTAACTTTCCACATGCTTATTCTTGAACTGGGTTGAAGGGTTTTCTGGTTTCCTCCAGAGTATAAGGCCGACTGAAGAATTTGAGGGTCAAAACAAGTCCATCAAATCTAGAGTACGTTCGACCTTGCTGATATGGGATACTTTTGCTGTTGACAAAGTAGTGGATGTTTCGGCACGTGTTCTGTTACGCTTGTCTCCACATGCTTCCTTGTATCCTTCTCACTTTCTCTATCAGTTCCTCAGGCAGATGTGGTATCTTCTCTGGAAGCATAAGATGTTGAAGATGAGTACTCGAGAGCAATGCCAGGTAAGTAATCAGGTAAGGGGTTCCAGGCAGTCAGTTCCTGACTGGAGGCTTGATTCCAAGTGCTGACTGATTGCTCTCTTTCTCCTTGTCTTGCAGGTAAGAACAAGGCCAAAGAAAAAGACAGGGAAAAAGCATGATATGGGATACTCTTGTTTTTAACCCTGATGATATGAGATATTCTTGCTCTGGTGTAGCTTGTTTGCAGAGGTATTATTGGGAGGAAAGAAAGCTGAGTATTTCGAAAGGCTTCGTTGGGAGTGCCCTCTCAGATATGACGAAGGGTTGAGCATTTTTGCAGGTCTGCCTGTCCGTTGAGGATGGAGGTCGACATATATAGAAGTCTCCCTAACAACAAGTAGTAATGTTATTCCTTTACCCTGCTTGGTCATAGCACGGTAGTGGGAGCTGCCAGCTTCACGTGTGTCAGAGCACTTTGAAAAAGTGGTCTGTGGTATCTGGAAAGCTGATGTTGCGTGTGAAGATTACAGACAAGCTTTAGCCAAGGAGATCTGGGTCTCGAAGTTGAGAAAGCTGTGCCTCTTCGGTTTTCGAACAAGCAATCCTGTCGGGGATCTGGCTCTTGAGATTCGGAGAACGGTGCCTCTTCGATTTTTGAGAGAGCAATCCTGCTGGGAGTCTGGCTTTCGAGATTCGGAGAGCGGTGTCTCTTCGATTTTTGAGAAAGTAATCATGTTGGGAGTCTGGCTCTCGAGATTCGGAGGACGGTGCCTCTTCGATTTTGGAGCAAGCAATCTTGTTGGGAGTGTTTTCTCGAATGTGAGTAAAGGTTGGACATGTTTGCTAGTCTACCTTGCCACGGAGCACAGAGGTTGACACACAGGGACTTTCCAATTATCCAGCAGTGATGCTGTTCCTTTACCCTTGTGGATAATAATATGATAGCTAGACCTTCAAAATTTATGTGTCTAAACTTTGTTAGTGTTGTTTCTTTGCTATTATTTTACCCTTCTTGGTCATAGCGATGTAGTGGGAGCTGCAAGCTTCACGTGTCTAAACTTTGTCAGAGATCTTTGGCAAAGTTATCTGTGGTACCCATGAGCTGATGGTGCGTGTGAAAAGTGGATGATTGAACAGTAAGATTCACGTGCTTTCTACTTCACCAGAAATCTTCAACAGAATGCCCGTAATTTCAGCAAAGCTGAGTGTGCATGTGACAGGTGCTAACAAGGCTGAAAAAAGCAGGTGCCTCTTCGATTTCTGAGATCGGCCCTCGTGGTCTCTAAACAGCCCAGCTTTTGAGAAAGCAAGCGCCTCTTTGATTTCTGAAATCGGCATTCGTGGCCTTTGAGCAGCCCAGCTTTTGAGAAAGCAAACGCCTCTTCGATTTCTGGGCAGACGCGTCTTCGATTTCTGAAGCTCCGTCAAGTACAGATTTTTATAGAGGCTGGCATTAAGTTTCAAAGCACACTTGAATCTTCACCAGTAGAAGCTCCCTTCTTGCACTTCTAAGATCTTGATTTGTCCGACCTCTTCTCTCTTCAACACCTTTGAAAATGTCTGGCCCCTCCGACTGTCATTTTGACTTGAACCTTGTTGAAGAGGCAGCCATGCCTTCTCCAGACAACATATGACGCCCATCCTTCTTATCCCCTACTGGTCCTCTTACCGTTGGGGATTCCGTGATGAAGAATGATATGACCGCTGCGGTGGTGGCCAGGAACCTTCTCACTCCTAAAGATAACAGACTACTTTCCAAACGGTCTGATGAGTTGGCTGTTAAGGATTCTCTGGCTCTGAGTGTTCAGTGTGCAGGTTCTGTGTCTAATATGGCCCAACGCTTATTTGCTCGAACCCGCCAAGTTGAATCATTGACGGTTGAAGTGATGAGTCTTAAACAGGAGATTAGAGGGCTCAAGCATGAGAATAAACAGTTGCACCGGCTCGCACATAACTATGCTACAAACATGAAGAGGAAGCTTGACCAGATGAAGGAATCTGATGGTCAGGTTTTACTTGATCATCAGCGGTTTGTGGGTTTGTTCCAAAGGCATTTATTGTCTTCGTCTTCTGGGGCTGTACCGCATAATGAAGCTCCAAATGATCAACCTCCAATGCCTCATCCTTCTAGGGTTCTGTTCAGTACTGAGGCTCCGAATAATCCCCCTCCGGTGCCTTCTTTTTCTGGGGCTCTACCAACTGCTGAGACTTCTCCTAAGCAACATTTGTGAAGGCTCCCTGTTGTTTGTTTATTTTGACTCATGTATATGTACATATTTGTAACTTATCGGAGATATCAATAAATAAGCTTTGCTTCATTTCCAACGTATTGTGTTAAATACACCAAAGCCTTCTTCACTGAGTGGGGTCGGCTATATGAATCTTAGAACGCCATTGTGCTCGGTCCTGTGTCATGTCCTCCGTTAGATTCAAATACTCTTAAGTCTTTTCTTAGAGTCTCCCAACGTTTTCCTAAGTCTTTCTCTACCCCTTCGGCCCTAAACCTCTGTCCCGTAGTCGCATCTTCTAACCGAAGCGTCAGTAGGCCTTCTTTGCACATGTCCAAACCACTGTAACCGATTTTCTCTCAACTTTCCTACAATTTTGGCTACTCCTACTTTACCTCGGATATCCTCATTCTTAATCTTATCCTTTCTCGTGTGCCCACACATCCAACGAAGCATCCTCATCTTCGCTACACCCATTTTGTGTACGTGTTGATGCTTCACCACCCAACATTCTG
Source organism: Malus domestica (assembly GCF_042453785.1). Lineage (NCBI taxonomy): Eukaryota > Viridiplantae > Streptophyta > Magnoliopsida > Rosales > Rosaceae > Malus > Malus domestica. The sequence continues at coordinate 11,680,804 of NC_091672.1, forward strand.
TGCCATACAGCATCACCGGCCTTATTGCCGTCCTATAAAATTTTCCTTTGAGCTTCAGTGGCATACGGCGGTCACACAACACGCCGAATGCACTCTTCCACTTCATCCATCCAGCTTGTATTCTATGGTTGAGATCTCCATCTAATTCTTCGTTCTTTTGCAAGATAGATCCTAAGTAGCGAAAACGATCCCTCTTTGGTATTTCCTGATCTCCGATCCTCACCCCTAACTCATTTTGACCTCCATTTGCACTGAACTTGCACTCCATATATTTTGTCTTTGATCAACTTAGGCGAAGACCTTTAGATTCCAACACTTCTCTCCAAAGGCTAAGCTTCGCATTTACCCCTTCCTGAGTTTCATCTATCAACACTATATCGTCTGCGAAAAGCATACACCAAGGAATATCATCTTGAATATGTCCTGTTAACTCATCCATTACCAACGCAAAAAGGTAAGGACATAAGGATGAGCCTTGATGTAATCCTACAGTTATGGGGAAGCTTTCGGTTTGTCCTTCATGAGTTCTTACGGCAGTCTTTACTCCTTCATACATATCCTTTATAGCTTGGATATATGTTACTTGTACTCCTTTCTTCTCTAAAATCCTCCAAAGAATGTCTCTTGGGACCCTATCATACGCTTTTTCCAAATCTATAAAGACCATGTGTAAATCCTTTTTCCCATCTCTATATCTTTCCCATCAATCTTCGTAAGAGATAGATTGCCTCCATGGTTGAGCGCCCTGGTATGAACCCGAATTGGTTGTCCGAAACCCGTGTCTCTTGCCTCAATCTATGCTCAATGACTCTCTCCCAGAGCTTCATTGTATGACTTATTAGCTTAATACCCCTATAGTTCATGCAATTTTGTACGTCGCCCTTATTCTTGTAGATAGGCACCAAAGTGCTCTTTCACCACTCATTTGGCATCTTCTTCGTTTTCAAAATCCTATTGAAAAGGTCAGTGAGCCATGCTATACCTGTCTCTCCCAAGACTTTCCACACTTCGATCGGTATATCGTCTGGGCCCACTGCTTTTCTATGCTTCATCTTCTTCAAAGCTACAACCACTTCTTCCTTCTTGATTCGACGATAAAAGGAGTAGTTTCTACACTCTTCTGAGTTACTCAACTCCCCTAAAGAAGTACTCCTTTCATGTCCTTCATTGAAAAGATTATGAAAATAACCTCTCCATCTATCTTTGACTGCATTCTCTGTAGCAAGAACCTTTCCATCCTCATCCTTGATGCACCTCACTTGGTTTAGGTCCCTTGTCTTCTTTTCCCTTGCTCTAGCTAGTTTATAGATATCCAACTCTCCTTCTTTGGTATCTAGTCGCTTATACATATCGTCATAAGCCGCTAACTTAGTTTTTCTCATAGCTTTCTTCGCCTCTTGCTTCGCTCTTCTATACATTTCACCATTTTCATTGGTCCTGTCCTTGTATAAGGCTTTACAACATTCCTTCTTAGCCTTCACCTTTGTTTGTACCTCCTCATTCCACCACCAAGATTCCTTTTGGTGTGGAGCAAAGCCCTTGGACTCTCCTAATATCTCTTTTGCTACTTTTCGGATACAACTAGCCATGGAATCCCATCTTTGGCTAGCTTCCCCCTCTCTATCCCACCCACACTGGGTGATTACTTTCTCTTTGAAAATGACTTGTTTTTCTCCTTTTAGATTCCACCATCTAGTCCTTGGGCACTTCCAAGTCTTGTTCTTTTTTCTCACTCTTTTGATATGTACATCCATCACCAACAAGCGATGCCTATTAAATATGAATAGAGATGAAAGGGGAAACCTTTTTCACACGGTTCTCACTATCAACCACTCACAAATATCGGTGCACTATTTGTCAGAACAATGGAAAGCTGATAATTGAGTAGGAATTATTACCGAAACTGACAGTTATACTGAAGTATTTGGTAGTCTCGACAATATGCTTTGATAGTGACAATGAACCTGTCAGAAAACTCAATACAGATCCTGCACCCTTTGCCTGAAAGAGGTGTGTATGAGAATCTGGAAAAATTGATCGTGTTGAGTTATGAATCTACAATTTTATTGAGGTTCATACCTGAGAATAATGCAAGGCACGTCCAGGATGACCAGAAAGCCCAGCATAATTAACTTGTGTCACTCGCGGATGGGAAGCGAGGAACTCAGCAATTTTTTGAGCATTATCCTGCCAAATGTGCAGAAGCATTAGAAATACTGCAGATTTTAATCAGTAAAATTTTTGGGAAAGCCAAATCTTTCACAGAGCCTGCAACAAAACTCACTAATCTTTCATTGCAAAAACAGTAGAAAAGAGAGCATACGTAGTATCTATATCCTAGAATGATAAACATATGATATCTGAAATGGCACAATTACAAGCGCAAACGAAACCACACCTGTTGCTTCTCAACACGCAAGGCCATTGTCTTAATTCCTCGTAAACAGACCCAACAATCAAATGGAGCTAACCCAGAGCCTTCTGCATTTTGTAGGAAATATAGCTGTTTCGCCAAGCTATTAATAGTGGAAACAAGTAGGAAGTCAGGTATGGATATCTATATAATAGAAAGCCAGCGCCCCACGCATGCTGACAAAAAATTGGGGTCACGCCATTCGACAAAAATATTAGGACAAAATTGCCCCTAAACAAAAAAAATCCAAAAGCAGCCCAATATAATATACCAAAGAATGCAGGGGTAATTTGGTAATTGATCATCATAAAATATAATATAAGTGGAAAGAGATAAAAGAATAAAAAAAGGTTTTTCGCACACGGATAACAATGTGATTAAATAAGTTGTCAAGGGTCTTTCGCACCCAGATAATAACAACAACAAAGCCTTTTCCCACTAAGTGGGAAGAGATAAAAGAATAAAAAAAGGGTCTTTCGCAAACGGATAATAATGTGATTAAATTAATCGTGAAATGATTGTTTTTTTTATTTTTATTTTTATTTTTTTAAATAAATACACTAAGGGGGAAGGAGGTGGGCTTAGCCTTACAATAGACTAGCAATAATATGATTCAATCAATTGTTTATTAAATATTATTTTCTTTATTCTTAATGTAAATTCTATAGAGACCGATTTTATTATGTGAATTCAACTGCTTTAATTGGTTTATGAATTATTCATTTACTTCAAATATTTGACTTTCCTTTTGTCAATTTACGCATATAAATACACTTAAAACGTGTAAGTCGCGCATACCACGCCGTGATTCAAAAAATATCTTATGCGTGCGTGAGCGCGTGCATGAAGGCTAGTAAGACATAAAGGCAATGGTAAAGATAGAGTAAGAGGCTCAACCTATCGCCTTTAACAGCTAAAACACCTGCCATGACATCACTGTGTCCAGCAATAAACTTTGTGGCCGAGTGCATAACAATGTCTGGAAGAACGAAAGACGAACAAAAATCAATAACAATTGAAAAGGATTTGTAGTTTGCAAAATCTTGGAAGTTGGCAGCTTATTTTCTATACCTGCTCCGAGATCCAGTGGCTGTGACAATACGGGAGACATTATACTGTTATCGACTAACACAATAGCACCATGTGCATGAGCCATCTCTGCTATTTTCTGTCGAGGGATAGACATGAAACAAATTTGTCTTTAGAAAATAGCACCCTGTTGTACTCATCATAATTTTGTTAACAAAAGAAACTAAGCCAGATATTGAACTCAAAGTTATTACTGAAAAGATCATGAAACTTTATGATGTATATCGAATCAATGGTGAAAATCACTAAACGAAACAAGTGAGCAGCAGTGCTATTGCACCATCTATCAGCAATATGCCCCAGCATCAATGCAAAAATAGAATAAAAAAAGTTCGGCACTCATTATTTATTATACTTTGCATTAAATTTGGGTGGTGGTGGTTACCCATGGGTCTTGTTTCAAACTTCTATTGAACCCGCAGGCTATTTTCCCTTAGTCTTTCAAGATTTAAGGCCAGAATTTTATATAACCCTTCTGCTATACCATAGCACCCCCGAATTGCGCTAGTTACATGCAATATGATACCCATTCAAGTAGAATGGCCGGGTTAGTTGCTTATCAATATTTTTGTATTCAAGTCATATTTTTAAGAATTTACGGATGAACCTAACACTCTACATGGTACTAATTGTTTGGTTACTAAAGTAAAGCTAATTTAGGGAAATTATATCAATAAATTTATATCCAAGTACATGGAACCTGGGCATAAAAGCACAAAGAAAGTTCCCAGTTGTTCTTATACAACTTCACTATTAGAGCACAAAGATCAGAAGATTCAAGATTGCCACAAAAATTTATGCACCACATTGCATATTGGGCCAAGAGTTTTGATGAACTGAAAAGCAAGCACTAAGTTTTGGGATGGAAAAATAATATGAAGCTTGAAGGACTTGATTAAATAGTATTTATTCAACTTCTATATCGTTGTATATCATTTACAAAATTCTATACTCTAAAGACATACTATTGCTTTGCAACATATTTTACAATACAACCTCAAAGGGTACTTGACTTCCTAGACCATCATAAGAAAATGGATATTTATTCACAATCATCATACCAACAATCAAGCATCAAATATTGTCATATATAAAAAGACATAAATAATAATATAAAAGAAATTTCCACCACTAACGAGCTTGTCTAATGGTAGGATATAAATATCTTACACGAATATCAGAAATCATTTGTCGAGGATTGGTGGGACTCTCCAGCCACACAAGCTTTGTCCAGGGGCCAATAGCAGATGCAACCTCATCTAAATCACTTGTGTTCACTCGTCTGAGTGGTAAATCATTATAATTTCAGAGTTCACTCAAAGTGAATGAATATAAGAATAGGAGAAAATCATACTAACTTCACCACAACTCCAGTCTTTGGAACTACTTGTGATAGCAACCGATCAGAACCTCCATAAATGTCGTCTCCTGCAACAATCTCCTCACCTAAAATGGCATCATTACCATTGACTATTCAGACAGCTTCCAAAAAGAAATGAAATTTATTTGAGTACTCGCATACAAAACTAACTTGCTCAGAGCAAGGTCTTAATAACAAAATTTAGTCCAGCTAATGTGATTTCTACAGAATAACTGCTAAAAACCCTACGAACATAAGCTGATTGCAAGATAAAAATCAGGACTCTTAATCCGGCCTAACTAGCTCAAAACCATATTGCCCAGAACTTTGGGGGCTGTACTTTATGAGTTCAGAGTTCAGGGTGATCTTGTGCTGCACAAGGACTGGCCCTATTACGGGGCCCATCTGCAGATTTTATTTCAATCATCCGAACCGTCTATTTTTCAGGGACGAGTATGATTTATTTTTTTCCTTCGTTTTTCTTATATATGTTTTATTTGCGTTTTCACATGTACAATTTTGAATGACCTCAAAGCCTGAATCATTTGTATATACATTTTCTGATAGGTAAATCCCTTACATGTTTAATTATTTATCATGTTCCAATCCAAGTATCTGATGCATTTTGAGGTGTATTAAGGGAGTAAGTGTATAGTGTAACTGACACTCTTACTTCAATGTAGTAACTAAACTAATCTATACAACATTAAAAGGTACTATAGTTGAAAATAATACCTGTTCCTAAAAGATGAGCAACAGCCGCCAAAGCAGCCATTCCACTAGTGAAACAAAATGCTCGATCTGCTTTATCAAGCTTTGCCAAAAGGCTGAAATACAAAGGAATAAAGGCTAACAAATGTAGAGAAATAAGAATAAAAAACATTCAAGAGTTGTCAAATCGACTTGAACAGCATTTAACCTTCAACAAAGTAAAATCAGACCTTTCCAAGGCATCCCGTGTGGGATTTCCACTTCTAGTATAATCATAAGCACCATTTTCTGTTGCTGAAGGCTGCATATTGAAGACATAACTAATATGAAACTCAGTTACAGAATATCATCTAACAAAGACATCACAAGCCAGAGATTTCTCCCGCAATCAAGATGCCTTTGAACACACATTCAAGCCTAATATTGAACAACAGGCACAAGCACTCTCCTCTTACGAATGCAAAGAATAATAAGTAAAGAGAAAATAATACAAACATTCAGACATGTTCAAAGATTAGTTTCTTGGTTCTTTCTTCAACTCGCCTGAAATGGCCTACCCCCTACCAGTAAGAAAATAGCTTGATGCCTTAAACAAGAGAATAAAGTTACGACATCCATGGTTCCTCACAACAGCCCCACACCAGATTCTCACTGCGCATTAAAAATACCTCAGATTCATATACATTAGTTCCTAGTAAAAACACTCCTACAATAGCTTATCATGTCCGTAAGCAACATTCAACTTTAATGACTTTAAACTCTTCACTACCATTAACAACTATAGCAGTTAGAATAATCACGACCACACAAAACTTAGCAACAAGTCTATATCTTCATCTCCGTGTGTTACCTGCTTAAACGTAGCTGTTTGGTAAAGTGGCGTATTCATTGCATCAAACGGATCAAACTTGTTCTCAAAGTTCATCAGCATGGTTGAGATACTTGGCTCTTTCAGCCCAACTTCTGTGAGATATTCAACAGACTAGCAAGCATGAACTATATATTAAGCATAACAACAACAACAACAACAAAAGAAGAGACACAAACCATTTACGCAGTCTGCAACACCATCAGATATTGCTGAAGTGCTCAGATCCATATCTCTGTCCACCGAACACTTCAATTGAAATTTATTCTCACAGGACAACGTCTTTCCCGTTGATATCGTTGCCTTTGCGAACCTGAAACTGACCTGGGAATCCACAAAGCTTGGCCCGAAATTCCCAGGCGTTAAACCCTAAAAATCCACCAATTAGAACCGGAAGTAAACCAATTTTAAGGATCCACTAGACTGTAAAATATTGTAGACATTGGACCAATAACAAATGTAATGAAAATACTTGAAATACTCCTAAAAAAATAAAAAACCATCCAAATTTCAGTAAAATCCTAAGTCATAAACCCTAATTTAAAACCATTAAATCAAATTCCAAACTGAACCACATAAACTGGACCATAAACTGAATTTACCCAAATTAAATCTACTTCAGGAATGGGGCAATAAGAAGGCAGGAGGAGACAAAAGTAAGGCGAGCTGGGATGCTACCTCTCACATTCAAAAACATCCGTCCCTAACCCAGCAATAGTTTGTGCATTTTCTCGGCATCCAAACACGTATTAAAACACAAAAGCAAGAATGGGAGTGGAAGCACTTACGACGTCATTGGAATCGGCGGCGACGGAGCTGAAGAAAGACCTAAAAGAGAGAGAAGAGGAAGCGGCCATTGTTGTTGGTTGAGAAAATGCGGAATGTAGGATCGGTGGAAATGGGGACAGTTTCCGCCATTCGCAGGGTTGTACTTATAAGTATATACAACACACGTGGATTCAGTTGCAGTGTCTTTCGTATTTCAGTGATTGTTTCACTCAAAGCGTGTGCAACTGCAACTGCAGCTACAAATCCCTTGCAACATCACGGACTTGTGGAGTATGTTGTGAAAGGTGGACAACCTGCCCGTGTCAAATCTTTCAATACATCTAAAAATTTCATTACGTTATAAACATAATTTACTGAACAAAAAACCAAAAGTGAGAGGGTGCGGCACATAGAGAGAGAAGAGAGATATGTAATTGTGAGATGTGTGTTGTATCAGCCTATTGTACCTTTATTTAGTAGTAAAAAAGGTTAAGGAGTGTAGTCAAACTAAGATTTTAAAGGATTTTAAAAGTGATAGATTTTATAGGATTAAAGAGGATTAAAGACTCCTACAAAATTCATATGGCTTTTAAAGAATTTGAATGGATTGTGGTGGAAGGATTTGAAATCCTAGGGGATGAGGTTGGATTCTTTTTAGTCTTGGTTATGTATACTTTTTGTTCTCAAATCCCACAAAATCCACAATTTATTGAAATCCTCCAAAATCTTAAGTTTTTTTAATACACTTAGATTTAGATGGATTTTAAAATCCTTTAAAATCTTTTAATTGACTATGCTTAGATTTGAATGGATTCTAAAATCCTTTAAAATCTTTTAATTGACTACACTAGGATTTTAAAGTCTTTTAAAATCCTCTCAAATCCGAGTTTGACTACACCCCCTAAATCCTTACCCATCAACTCTAATGGGATAATATATAATCCTAGAGAATATTCCAATATATCCCTAGATATACTAGAATTTACACAATCACATTCCTAATCTAATAGGACTGCAACACTTCTCCTTGAGTATGTAAAATAAAGGCGTAGTGGGAAAAATGCTCTTAATCGTAGGGAAAAAGAGTACATTAAGATTAAGTAAGTATACTTCTGGATACTCCCCCTAAATTTGAACCTCCAAATAAGAACTACAAGCATTGCATATGAATAGTTAGGCATATCAATTCCTCTGACAAGCTTCTGAAATGTTGCCTTCGGCAGTGACGTCGTGTAGAGGTCGTCAAGGTTGTCTGGGATCGGCTTGCATGACTTCATCTCATGTTGCTTTACTGATGTAGATGTAGACGTAGACGCAATATGTCTTGGTGTTGACTTTGTTGATGTATCATGTCTTGGTTGGGGTTATACATGTGGCATAGTCTTCATAAATCGTCGTCGGGACTTAACGATGGATGAAAATAGTAAGTACTTCGAATATGCTAAACAAGATATCTCAACCATGTTTCACATGTGACATAGTGAAGTAAGGTGAGTCTTGGAATGATTCGAAGATTTCGCAACTAAGGTCATATCATGGACCTCTAAGATATTGCGATATCCCTAATGGTAAAGACTTAACCATTCGGGGATGTGCCTTGTGCGAGTTTGATAAGTATCTTGTGTCAGCATAACAAACAAGGCAAGTATCATTTTGAGGATCAGGAGGTCGAATCCGCTCGAGATGCGTTGGGATTAGCCCAAATTCATAGTACCTTTCAGGGTAGGGGAAAAATGTCTTTAATACCAATTCAGTGGTTGCGTGTAGGCGCAGTGTTGCATCTTTACCAATAGATCAACAACGAAAGAGATGTCCTATCTAACATAACGTAAGCACAACAAAGCGCAAAGTTGAACTTAGATATGGAATTTCGGATTCCATAACCTCTTCAAGGGTCTCATTTGCATATAGCGTATGGAAGATCATAGGTATACTCAAAGGTAACACCTTCGGGGTGTAGTTTGACTGGTAGACCAAAGTACCGTCAAAACAATGCTTCAACTTCAAGTCAAGGCATGAACAAGTTTTCCAAGATCCTATCTCAAATTCCGTCTTTAGATACGAGGCAGATTTCTCAAGCTCTTCTAGAGTCTTAGTGAGATTCATGTCAACGACATAAACTGTAACTTTAACAATTCGGAATATGACTTCATAGTTTAACACACAAGGGCATAATTCATATCCCTGACTGATCAAATAATCACTTAGACATGTATACTACATCCGCTGGATTGCTTCAATCCGTAAGTGAACGCCTCAAACAAGTTGAGAGTGTTCCGTGGTTTGGAACTATTTGAGTCAATCCATGTAATTCTTTGGGAACTTACATGTCAATCTCAGTATCAATAGCTCCATGGAGAAACACTAACCACATCTCATAATGCTGCAATCAATCACATGGCGTTTGAGAGAAACCTTGCTCCGTAAGACGTGCATCATATCGCACTATTTCATTCATCTCATTATGCTTTCTTTCCAACTTATAACATAACAGGGTTACCTTGGGCAGTGTAGGAATGATAGGTCCAAACACACTTCGGTAAGGAATTTAACCTGGATTGTAATTTCGGTTGTCCAATCAGTTCTATGTTGTCACTAATCAACGGAACACAGTTCAATATCGTCGCTTTTCATTTATGTCCGTAGCTACCATATAAGTGAAAGTATCATCGATGATAATCTCATTCCAATTTCATTATCTCATCTAAACTAGTATACTGGACTAAGAACTTTAAGTCTCGGGAGTAATTCAGATTAATCTCATGAGATGGAAATGATTGAGACAGGGATCGAGTATAGAATCATTTTGTGTCGTGATCTTCCTTTTCTAGGGAAGTGAATCCTATGAACTGAGTGATCTGTCATGCTTCATGCCGAGATAGATTGATTGGCTATTCGCCAGTGTACCATATTGTCCAACATGAATGGCCAAACACTCCAACAGGGGATATTGACTCGACGTCTTTTAAGTACGTCTATCCTTGTAGGCATGTTTGCAGCTGGTATATGATCTTATCACTTTAGCTAGATTAGAGGTATGCGTCTGGAGCAACATTCTGAAAGCTAGAATTCATCGCATTTGCTTATCACACTTGTATGGTACGGGGATCGAGATGAGACATAATGGGGAACGTCCACGTAAATTTGCACCATTCTACATGAATGTTGACTTTCTTATCACCCTTAACGGTAGGAAGACTATTTCATTAAAGCGACAATTCGCAAATGAGCGATAAAGAGATCGCTTGCAAAGGCTCTAAGAGAGCTAGTGTGAAGGAGAATAGTAATTAACAACCATTCACATCCTTCTTTAAGGACCCATGTTGGTCTGTTACGGCGGCGCAACTTGGCACATGGAATGCACACCAAAAACATGTAAGTACGAAATGTCAGGCTCGTACCCAACAACCAACTGTAACGTCGGGTGGCAATGGGCCTCAAGGTGGACCAACATAACTGTGTACAAGATTACATAGCCCTAAGCAGAAATTGAAAACTTGGTGCATTTACCAAGGTCCGGGCGATCATTTAAATTGCGCTTTATGATCACTAGGTGAGGCTATTTTGGGGTGAACATAGGAATTCGATGTCCAATTATAAACCCAAAAGACATGCAATACTTTATTGAAAATCGTCGATATAAACTCTCCGGCATTATCCAATCTTCCAAACTTTATGGGATATGTAACGTGGTGAACCTTTAAAATTGGCCAGGAGGTTTAGCAGTAATGTGTGTGGACAAACATGTGACCAGTTTGTTGATTCATCAACCAAAACCATAAATACTTATATGGTCCGCATTTTGGTTGGATTAGTCCACATATATTCCCTTGAATCCACTGTGAAAAAAGGTCATTTTGTATCTTTGCTAAGGATGATGTAGACGCATTTGTGTCGTGTTTCTCGTGTTCATGTTGTTTTCATGTCATACTCGATAGATTAATGGGTCGTGTCGTGTAATACCCGTTAAAGTAAACGAGTAATATGACCCGACTCGAAATCAACCCGTTAATATTATCAGGTAATATGACTCGACTCGTTACCCATTAAGAAAAATATATTTTAAATCAATAAAAACGAAAATGAAAAACATAATTTGACCCAAAAAAATGTAAAACATAATACTAAATTAGTATATACATACTAAATTTCAGAGTTGATCCCTTCATGAAAGTTATAAAGCTTTTCATTACGAGTGATTACATTTTTCACACTTCTACAATAATTATTATTAATGTTATTAATTTTGTACTCAAATAAAAAACATTGTTCATGAGATTTGGAGGGTTTTAAAAATCTAAACGACCATGTAACCATCATCTATGTGTTGAGGATGCAATTATGAATGTTTATTATGCTTTAACATCTTTCATACTTATACATTAATGATTATGAATTTTGCTTATTTTGAACTCTCTTAAAAATACTATTCATGATAGTTTGTATGGTTTTAAAAATTCAAACGATCATACACCCATCCTTAAAGCATAGAGGATGCGACTACAAGTGTTTGCATATTTTTTTTCATATTTTTCACAATGCAAATTAATTATTATAATTTTTTAATGTGTTTGGTATTTTTAAATTACTTGATATTTTTATTTTTAATGTGTTTTATGATTTTTAATCTCAATCTTTGCCTATAATATGCTATAAAAATAAATAAATAAATAAGTAAATAAAACCTAAATTTTAAAATTTATATAGAAAAATAATAGAATAATAATTAATAAACAATATATACATATCCATTATATCTATTGTATTTTATAGTAAGTTTTTTTAGTAGTTTAAAAAAATTAAAATCATCAAAATAACTTTTTTTTTTATCGTGTCGAAACAAGTTACCCTCGTGTCACTCTCATGTAAACCTATTAAGGACCCGTTATTAACGGGTAGTTATCGTGTTGACTCGAAACCCGTTATTTTTGTGTCGTTTACGTGTCGTGTTAACAAGTCGTGTAAGAAATTGGCAGGTCTAAGATGATGTAGAAAATCAATTTCCCCAACGAGCAGACTTGGCAACTTGTGCTTGTAAGCACAAGATCCTTACTTCGAGTAAGGAGAAGTATCATAGCATCATTGTTCGACCTAAGTGTCCCGGTTGTGCCAAGGCAAGTAAATTGCTCGAATTACCAGGCTTTAGGCTGGCCATATGTGGCGTTCCTAATCGGGAGGTAGCCCATTGGCCCTAAAATGAAGCTTCAGGCTCATTTTTCGAGGTGGTGCAAAGATATTTCACTCTATTTTCTATCAGTGGTTTCATTCATGATCATTGTCATCTCGAATATCCTTAATGCTCAATGACGTGCTTCCCAAACGAAGAGAATATAAGGTCTCTGAAATGGTAATTTAGAACCATTCATACAATGAAAAGCGTGCCAATGCTCTTAATCAGGTTGGATAGACTTGAAGTCGTTGCTAGAGATGTGATTTAGGTATAAAGTTAGTGTGCGTAGTATCGCATTCATCTAGACAACTAACTTTCCCACATTCATATGCAATCACGTATTTGATTGAATTTGGTCACATGTTTTAAAAAATATGATTCAATTAACTATTTGAGGACAATATCAATAAGATTATCCATAACTAAAACAAACACCAAATGTGAATCCAAGAGCATAAAAAAAATATTCACAAAGTAAATGGTAAGGGGATTCGGCCAATAAGACCATCTATGTCAAAAATTCTACTCTTCCAATGATGTTTGGTGGAGCAAAATTAGTCTCACTTATTGGCTACGAGAATGGTACTCCTCAACGACATTGGTAAGGGCATGAACATGTGCATAACCAATGATCTATTCCATTAAGACGAAATGAGATTTTGTAGGGTTAAGGTTTGAAAATATTATCCCTTATTCTTGAAGTTTTAGGTTTTAGGTGCCAAGGATCACGCTTCAGGCATGATGCCACACCTTAGCAGGCCTTGATTATACCATATGTTGTAAAAACAAACTCGAAATTGGATTGTGAGAGAGACAAACCTGGACTTGGGTTCGGTAGGCTCCAACCGAAGCTGGAGGGGTCTGTTCGGTAGGACTTTGCCGAAGCAGAGCAATACCATTCGATGCATCTCTGCCAAAGCAGAGCATGCCTTTCGATGCATCCTTGCCGAAGCATGGCATCACCATTCGGTAGACTCTAGCCGAAGTTGAGTCTATACCGTTTTCTCACATTTATGGTAGTAATCATATTCGAGAATTTGGTAAACTTCCATTCTTTACACTGTTACTTCGAGAGCGAGTTAGAAACAAGGAAGGACGAGAAAAGTATTCTCCAACCAAAATTTGATTGGATTTATAAACTTCATAATCGTACTCATTCATGAACGTAATCATGGTATGTTTCAGGCAATATCTTTCATGATTAGACAATTCGTATGAGCGAGCCAAAGTGCCATGGAATCCTCGTTCGGGAGGTATTTTCGTTTGTAATGCTTCAGGCATAAGTCTTCGAATGAAGATCATCGCGGAGGCTTATTCAACTCTTCCACGCCATTGTTATCTTTGATGGTTTCTCAGCTTCTTGAAAGTCAAGTGGATATTCACGTCTTGTACCCCACATAAAGTGGTTTCTATTAGAAACATCCAAATCAAGAAAATCGAACTTGTTACGGTACACCAATCCACTAAATGGAGGGAACAAGATTGTGATTGGTGATATAGAAAATAAAATATCTATAAGCGTCAAAGTTAGAAAAGTTCTAAGACATGGTTTACGTCGGGTTTTCATGGCTATATTGTTTTAAGGAAACTTCGGGTTTCAAAGACACTAAATTTGAAACTACAAGTTCAATTTAGTTTATGAATGTTTAGTTCATAAAAGAGAGGTTCTTGCAAGTACATAGGATGTAATATGCTGATTTAAGTGTATTGAATTTGAGTTGCTTTGGGAACTCAAGTGTGACTGCTTCGGGACTATGAAAGGATGTCAACAGTTCAAAGAAGAAAAATAAAATATTGAATCGTTAATGTCCAAAAGTGATATTTGGGCCCATAATTTTGGATATCTTGTCAGAATAATGGACTGTTGGTCACTTTTAATTAATTCAATAAATCGGGACCATATGGCGTCAATCGTGGAAGCTAAATAATGACATGTGGGTCTTCTTAGCTTCAATTGGCGGCGGGCCAAGTGACAAGTGAATTATATCTTAATTAGCGTTAACCAAAATATCTCAAAAATTAAATGGGTATGGTTATGAAGCGGGAATGCCAAAAATTGACAGTGGGTCGAAAAAACAACATAAGCTTAATTAGGCTGGCTGTAATGCATGGGCAGGCTGCATGCCTTTACGCCGTGGGTTTGGATAAGCCCATTAGCTTAAGGCTGCTGGAATTGGGCAAAAAACAAATGCAGGAAAACAACCTAGCTTGCGCTGGCTTGGGCTGGTGCAGGACAAAGCCCAGCGTGAGCTGACTTCAGTTTTAAGCCAGAACGATGCGAGCCTAGCAGCTCAGAGGTTGTTAGGAAGCGGGCCGAGACCCAGGGGCCAACCTAGCAACATATGGGCTGCTGTAGACGGGCCATGTGTGTATGGACAATGCCAAGCAAGCATCAGGCTTGCTGGGAGTGGGTCAAGGTGCAAGTACAAGCCCAACATGGCTGTATGCTTGTTAGAATGAGTTAGGGATGCCAAAGGGCTTGGTTGTCAGTGTATGCGTAGCAAGCCCAAATAGATGCTATTATTGGTTCAGATGTCAAAACGACGTCATTCAGTCACGACTGCTCAACGGGCTAGGTTGCAAGCCAGCCAACGTGGCTCAGCGTGTGGTGGCGATGCGGTGTGGAGCCGTAAAAAATCCCAATATTTTTTTATTTTTTTTTCAACTCTAGGGTTTCAAAACCCCTAATTGCTTCTAATTTATTTTGATACTTTGACTCACAAATTCCACATAGCAAAATTTGTGTAATGCATGAAACGTATATATGTTGACAAATATATGAAACATATACAATATATATTGAAAGGTAAATGTAAATGTAGGGGGTTCATGCATCATGGGGAATGTTTTCATGCTTCATGGTCATTTCAAATATCTTACTTTATTTTAAAAGAACCTAATTGGTAGAAAACAATTGAGCCTTTGAATTTGTAGAAGATCCTTTCGGAAAGTCGGAATTGCATCTCCAATGCGTTGTATCACGTTCAACAAAGAAAAATTAAATTGAATCAATAACATGTATATCAATTCAATGAAATAATAAATTAATCATAAAAAGAATGATTAAAACATAATACTCTCCTGATTGAAGATCAAACTCTCTTTAGCGCAGTGTCAAGATCATGCTGATAACGTGTTGTAGGCATAATTTACTGAACAATTATGAGAGAAGAGAGAAAAGAGAGAGATGTGTAATTGTGAGGTGTGTTGTATCACCCCATTGTGCCTTTATTTATAGTAATAGGGAAGGTTAAATCCTTACCCTAATAGGATTAGGGGTGGAAAAAATACTGAAAATTCCAAACCGAACTAAAAAAATCCCGAAACCGAACCGAAAAAATCCCAAATCGAAAATTCCAAAAATTTCGGTACCCAATCCCAAACCGATCCTGAAATTTTGGTACGGAAATCAATCTCATATTTTCATTCATTCGGTAATCCTAAACCAATCTGAAATAAAAAAAATATAAATATTATTTAATTTTAAATATATATTTAGAATTGTAACAGCCGTCGGATTTGGTTGAGATTTAATCTCAACCATTGAATCCAAATAAAACTCTCACTTAGTCATTCCCTCTTTCAACCTCACTCACCCTCCTCGCCAATTTCTTTCGATCTCTCTCCTCCTCCTTATTTGCCATCTTAGGTTACGGCCACACCCACATCACATAAGTAACTCACCTTTCTCTCGACTGACCTCTATGATCTCTCTTTCTCAACTTCTCATCCCTCACTGTGGAGCCTTCCTTCACCACATAGAGGCATGGCCACCACTCTCTCTCTCTCTCGCAATTCCCTCTCATGCCATTCTCTCTATTAGACACTCGAAGTCTGAGAGTCTTCTTCATCCAGTGCATTGTGCACCGATTCTCCCCCAAATCAGGTAAATTTTGGAATTAATTTAGGGTTCGAATTCTAGATTAGGGTTTGTGAAATTTGTTCATGTCTTCGATTGGATGTTCATGATTCCAGCCCTAATTTAATTTCTATATTTATGTTTACCATTAGGTTAGGGTTTATGAATTTTATTTTTTCAATTTAAGAGTAAGGCTATTATATACAATTCTAATTATACAGTATCAAACTGCAAGACTTCCTTCTAGTGACCTACTTTGTATGTATGAGAGTGAGGGTATTATGTACAAATTATAACTGCACTTTATAGTGAGTTTCATCATTTCATCTCCAATGTAATTTCTTTACTACCCTAAACATTATTTCATCTCCAATGCAATTTCTTTGTAACAGATGTCCTTGTTTCTTTTACATGAGCACTCATTAATTTGTTGTTACTTGTTTGTAACTTTGTCCAGTTCAAGCACTTTTAATTTGGTTCTTATATTGTAATTGTTGTTGGTAGGTCTATGAAAAATCACTTAACAATACACAGAATGGTCTTAGCATGCCACCAGTGCAGAATTTTGTGAGAGCAGAAATGGGGTATCTAATTAAACCTTGTGAAGGTGGTGGCTTGATCCTTCACATTGCTGATCATATGGATTTAGAGGTATACAGAGCAGTCGGCTTTTGTATATTGAAGCAATGTCATTTCCTTAGCTTGATTGATCACAATTTTAACTTGTTAATTTGATTGCTTAAACCAGCCTTGGAGTGTACCTGAAGTGTTGCACTCGCTTTATGAGTCATCAACACTTCTTGCTCAGAAGACAACTATAGCAGTAAGATTGTTTTCTCCTGATCGATGTCATCTGATAGGAGCATATTTATGCAACTTAGTTAGCTTGTTTCTTGGCATTTACTTAGTTTAATTCTAGTTATTTTAGTACTTTAAGCTATTTTCGTGTGTTTGTAGGTTCAAATAACAAAGTTGGCAACAAAATGCTATTTGGAGCATTTTGGAGCATTTTTGGGCCAAGATTGGATAGTGCAAGCATGGAGACATGAGGATGGACATTTTTGAAGATTAGAAGGCTAGAAATCAGCATGTGTGTGTGCAAGTGTAACAGCTTGTACATGTGGAAATGATGAGTACATGGACAACACACACATGGGAAAGAAAGGCATGGCATGGGCAGTAAAGGTGTTGATTTGTGGCTGAAATGAGGAAGAGCATGTGTGTGTGCAAGTGTAACAGCTTGTACATGTGGAAATGATGATTAGATGACAGCAAACACACATGAAAAAAGGGAGGAATGCACGGCATGGGCAGAAAATAGGTTGATTTGTGGTTGTTCCATCCCCTTGCCATAAGCTCCATCCACTACACCCATTACATTCACTCATTACCACAACACTCACCATTGTCCCCTTCATTATTTCTGTTTTCATGCACCATTACATTGAATCATTGCACTCAAGTCCTTAACAGGTTTACACAAAAGCAACACACAGGTAACTTGTTTCGACACGTTAAGAAAAAAGTTATTTTGATGATTTTAATTTTTTAAACTACTAAAAAAAACTTACTATAAATACAACAGTCATAGTGTATCTGTATATATTTATATTAAGTATTAAATATGTATTATAGAATTATTATTATATAAATTTAAAAATTTTAAGTTTTATTTATTTATTTTTATAGTATACTAGGCAAAGAGTGAGATTAAAAAGTTATAAAACACCTTAAAATGAAAGTATCAAGTAATTTAAAAATACCAAACACATTAAAAAAATTATAATAATTAATTTACTAGTGCGAAAAATGTGAAAAAAATATACAAAAACTCGTGATCGCATCCTCTATGCTATGAGTATGGGTATAACGTCATTTGAATTTTAAAATCATACAAACCCTCATGAATAGTATTTTTAAGAGAGTTCAAAACAAATAAAATTCATAATCATTAATGTACAAGTCCGAAAAAAGGTGAAAGCATATATAAACACGCAAGGTTCCTCAACCTTGAAACGCAACTCATTTCATTTTGTATATCCTTGAACATTTGGTATTTTATAGTAATTGTGAACACGGAAAATTCCTAAAACAAAAGAGACAAGAACGAACGTGCACAAACAAATATTTGTATTTGATGATTTTGGGTTACAATCTCTCTCTATTTTGATCCTCTGATTCGATCTCCGTAAGGTGTGTATTTGTGGATGTGCGATTGATCCAAAGGGCCGTTGGGCTTGATCTAAGGATGCACGTTCTTCAAGGGCCGTGGACTTGATCTTGAAGGTGGATTTGAGCAGATCTTCAAATGGGCTTTTGGGCTTGATCTTTGAAGAACAGTGACGAACGAATCTCCAAGGGCTTTTGGGCTTGATCTTGAAGAACAGTGATGAACGGATCTTCAAGGGCTTTTGGGCTTGATCTTGAAGAACAGTGATGAACGGATCTTCAAGGGCTTTTGGGCTTGATCTTGAAGAACGGTTGGATGTGTGGATTTGTCGACGTTGTTGATCCAAAGGGCCGTTGGGGCTTGATCTTGGATGAACGGATGATGAACGAAGAACGAAGAACGAAGAACACTTTCTTCAAGGGCCGTCGGGGCTTGATCTTGAATTGGTGGATGATTGTTGATCCAAAGGGCCGTTGGGGCTTGATCTTAGGATGAACGATGAACGAAGAACGCTTTCTTGATTCTTCGGGAACCTGGATGCTTGAGAGCTTCGGAGTTTCAGAGCTTCAGAGCTTCAAGAGTTTTGCCTAATGATTTTGGTTCCTAAATGAATGAAATTGGGCTTGTATTTATAGAATTTTCCAAGGCCTAATTTTGAATATAATATCCCAGATGAAATAAGTCGTTTCTGCCAAGTGTTGACACGTGTCTTATTTGATGACTTTTCCAACTCATTTCAATTTTTGTTGAGTCACACGCTATGTGTAAAATTTATGTAATACATGAGCGTTGACACTTTGATTTATCGGTCAACATTTATTTACCGAAATTTCGATGTCTACAAATGCCCCCACTTCAAGGCGCGTCGTATACATGTGCTTGTCACGTGTAGGAGATGCGTTTTGAAGTCCCTTAATGTAGATGTCGATCCAAGGGCTGTCGAGGCTTGATCTTGAATTGGGCTGGAGATTTCTTCAAGGGCCGTTGAGGCTTGATCTTGAATTGGGCTTGAGATTTCTTCAAGGGCCGTTGAGGCTTGTTCTTGAACTTTTGTTTGAAATTTCTTCAAGGGCCGTCGAGGCTTGATCTTGAAGAACGGTTGGAATTGGGCCACAAGGAGTTTCATGTGGTAGATGATCTTTGGCTTTGGTAGTGGGTGAATCGGCACGTATTTTGTTGCGCTTGTTGACTTTCCACAGCTTTGATCTTGAACTGGATTGGAGGATCTTCTGGATTCCTCCAATTGTTGATTTTCCACAGCTTATTCTTGAACTAGGTTTTGATTCAAGATTGGTAGACACTTGATTTTGAATCGGACTTGTGATTTCCTCAAGGGCCGTCGAGGCTTGATCTTGAATTTGGCTGGAAACTTCTTCAAGGGCCGTTGAGGCTTGATTCTTGAAGGTTGACTCGAACACATGGCAAACAGGCACGAGGTAAAGGTGACAACCTATTTCTTTGTTCAATCTTTCTAATTCACACCTGAGTAGTTTGGTCAACGGTATGATCTTCAAGATTGATGGGTTCTTCTTCCAGTTGGTGACTTGATCTTTAAGGATTTGATTCAAGGGTGGTGAATCGGCATGTGCAGCCCATGACGCCTAGCAAGTCGACCCAAGAATTTGAGGGTCAAAACGAGTCCTTCATCTCAGACTCTTTCTGCCGAGTTGACTGTGTATGCTGCATTCTTCTCTGCTTGTTTCTTCAGGCAGATGTGGCAGCTTCTCGAGTTCCTCAGTTCGGACTCCTTCTGCTGAGTTGACTGTGCAGGCCGCATTCTTCTCTGCTTGTTTCTTCAGCACGTTGTCTCCACATGCTGCAAGGTATCATTTTCACTTGCCTTATCTGTTCTCTAGGCAGATGTGACAGCTTCTATGGAAGTACAGCAACAGTGGGAGACGAGTACTCGAGAGCAGTGCTAGGCAGGCAATCAGGGAAGGGTTCCAAGCAGTCGGTTCCTTAACTGAGTTTGAGTGGAAGTTCCGGCATATTGTTTTCTTTATCCTTGTCTTTGTAGGTAGGAACAAGGACAAAGGAAAGGACAGGGAGAACGCATGATATGAGATACTCTTGCTTTCTACCCTGGTGATATGAGATACTTTTGCTTTGGAGTCATTGGCTTGCAGAGGTACCCCAAGGAATAAGGAACACTGGGTAACTCGAGATGCTTCGTTGGGAAGGCATTCTCAGAGATGAAGAAAGGTTCTGTATGTCTGCCTTGCTATGGAGGGTGAAGATGGACAGTTATATGAAGTTCTTTAACACCTGTAAATGTACTATTCTTTCACTCGTGTCGGCAACCGTTGGATGATTGAACAATATACTTCACGTGCTTTCTCCTTCACCGAAAATCTTCGACAAATTGCCCGTGATTTTCGCCAAGCTAAGTGTGCATGTGACAGGTGTTGACGCGGCTGAAAAAGACTGGCGCCTCTTCAATAACTGGGATCGGCGCTTCGACAAATTACCCGTGATTTCCGCAAAGCTGAGTTTGCGTGTGATGGGTGATGACGTGGCTGAAAAAGACTGGCGCCTCTTCGATATCTGGGATCGGTGCTTCGACAAATTGCCCGTGATTTCCGCAAAGCTGAGTTTGCGTGTGACGGGTATCGACGCGTCTGGAAAAGCAAGACGCTTCTCCGATTTCTGAGCTTGCCTCTTCGATTTTTGAATGGCCTCTTTGAATTCTGAGCTCGCCTCTTCGATCTTTGAAATCCCGTCGAGTGCTGATTTTTTATAGAGGCAGGCAGTTCATTTCAAAGCACACTTGAATTTTCGCTTGTACCTTTTTGCACTTCTAAGATCTCGATTTGTCCGACCTCTTCTTTCTTTAACACCTTTGAAAATGTCTGGCCCCTCCGATCGTCGTTTTGACTTGAATCTTGGTGAAGAGGCAGTCCCTTCTTCTCCAGACAACATATGGCGCCCATCCTTCATATCCCCCACTGGTCCTCTTACCGTTGGGGATTCAGTGGTGAAGAATGATATGACCGCTGCGGTGGTGGCCCGGAACCTTGTCACTCCCAGAGATAACAGACTACTTTCCAAACGGTCTGATGAGTTGGCTGTTAAGGATTCTCTGGCTCTCAGTGTGCAGTGTGCAGGTTCTGTGTCTAATATGGCCCAACGCCTATTTGCTCGAACCCGTCAAGTTGAATCATTGGCGGCTGAAGTGATGAGTCTCAAACAGGAGATTAGAGGGCTCAAGCAGGAGAACAAACAGTTGCATAAGCTCGCACATAGCTATGCGACAAACATGAAGAGGAAGATTGACCAGATGCAGGAATCTGATGGTCAGATTTTACTTGATCATCAGAGGTTTGTGGGTTTGTTCCAGCAGCATTTACCTTCGTCTTCTGAGGCTCTGCCGACTGCTGAGGCTTCAAACAGTCAACCTCCGGCACCTACTCTTCCTGGAGCTCCGCCGAGTTGTGAGGCGGCACCTGATCGTCTTTAAAGATCCCCTCTTGTAAATTTGATTTGATTTGATTTTTTTTTTTTTAAGGTATGTATAATGCAAATTTATGTAAAATTTCCAGAAAAATAAATAAAATGGACTTCTATTTCTCTCAATGCATTTTTTTTTACTATATACATACATATATTATGCACACACACATACATATATACATACATACATACATATTAATTTTTCACGTGGACTGATCCACCATTCCCAAACCCTTTTCCTTTTTTTTTGCATGGTGCTAGCCACCAAGGATCCACTTTTTTTTTTTTTTTTTTTTTTTTAATTATTATTTTTTAATTATTATATATATATATATATATATATATATTTTTTTTTTTTTTTCGGTGCCGGGTGCACCACCATTCATCTTTTTATTTATTTTATTTTTCTTTGCTTTCGGTGCCTGGTGCACCATGTTTCTTATTTTCCTCTTTTTTATATTGTAACTTTTATATGCACACATTCATACATACGTACATACATATACATACATATACATACATATATATATATATAGGGTGCGGGATAGAAGCTTGGAGGAGGAAGAAGGAGGAGCACGGAGGAGGAGAGTGATGAAGCCAGCGGAAGGGTTGGTCCCCAAAATCCCAACCTTCGCCCCGATCTCCCCCATTTCCCACCAGAGGTCAAACCCCCGACCCTCGTCGAGAGCAAAATGACGAAACTACCCCTCGTCCCTCTCGTAATCGCCGTCCTGGTGGCGACCCTGGTTTCCCCAATCGCCGCTGAGATTAAGACCCTCACGATCTCCTCCGACAGCCGCTCGCCTCCTTCAACCACTCCTACCCGGTCTCTGCCCCCAACGAATACAGCCTCTTCTTCGCCAATTGCGCCCCGGACACCACAGTCTCAATGTTCGTACGGACGGAGGTGTACAATCTTGATCCGGATGGGTCCCGCGACTATCTCTCCGCCGGGTTGACCCACCTGCCTTCGCTGTTTTTTTTCTCGCGTATTTGGTGTTTGTCGGCTTCTGGGTCTTGGTAGGTGGCGATGTAGGCCGAGAATGGCTGGGAGAAGAAGATGGTGGTTGTGCCGTGGGGAAGGACGCCTTTCCAGGCAGAGTTACAAACGGGGCAAACGAGGCTGCCATGAGGAAAGCTCGAGGGATCCAAATCGCGATCCAGATTCGAACAGAACCCACGCTTTTCAGCACACACGTCGACTCTCTGCAATGAAAGTTTTACTTGAACTTCTGGTTGCGCAGCTGTGGTTATTGTTCTCACGGTGGAGAAGAAGAAAGTGAACTGATCTTTACCGCTGCAAGGAGGATGTCTGCTTCGAGGGAGAAAGGACCTGGAGCTCCGGGGCAAACGTAGACCCGCTTCTGTACTTCTTTGCTCGTCCGCTGCTTCAGCTTCCACGGCAAGTTGTGGCTCCGCCGGTCGAGCTACAGGTTCTGGTCTCGCTGAAAGCCTTTGCTGCAGATCTGGTCTCGCAATCACCTCCGCTTCGAGATCTGGCATTCTGGGAAGGTTTTACTGCCTCTAGCAAGAAGGTCTTGGTTCGAGGTAGAGAGAGGAGGAGGCGTCGTTTGTGCGGCGCAGTAAATACCAATCGCCGGAGAACTACCTCAGAGTCGTGTGGGTTTGAATCTTCCCAACTCTCGGCTCCTGGGTTCCATTCCTGCCAACCTCGGTATGGTCGAACACCTTCAAAATCTCGATCTTTCCCACAATCCCCTCAACGGGTCGCTTCCACAGTCGCTCTTTAACGCCATGGTGCTTCGGGTTCTTGATTTGTCGTACAATTTGATCTCTTGCGAGCTGCCCAGCGGGTTCGAATCTGATCAACGGCCATCTGCCATCTGATTTAGGCGGCAACAGCCTGCGAGACGTTTGGAGATAGTGGCGGCGGAGATGAAGACTTGGATCCGAGTGAGGATGGGCTTTGAGAGCCGGACCCGGATTTGTAGCTGGTGGACTTGGGTCCCTTCTTCCTGGAGCTAGATTTGGAGTAGAAGAAGACGACCAGGAGAGTGGGCTCGGCAGATCAAGGCTTCAAGAATTGGGCCTGGATTTGTTAAGTGAAGTCTGAGCAGGCATTAGTTTTGACTTCGGATTGGGCTTATGGCTTGTGGCTTGAGCCTTTTGCTGCTGCTGGGCCGAGACACAAGTGGACGGGCTTGGTTTTGCTTGGTTTTGGACACGGGCTACTTCTGAGGCCCTTTATATATATATATTTATTTTTTTTAATACATAAAACATATGTTTTTTTTTCTTTTTTTTTTCTCTTTTTTTTTTGTAAATACATAAAACATGTATCTCTTTTTCTCTTCTTTTTTTTTTCTCTTTTTTTTTGTACAAAGAAATTGTAATAGCATCAAACTTTTAATAAAATCTTTATTCCTTATTTTGGTTTGACTGAACTCAAATTTTGGATATTCAAGTTGCCTACGTACCCTTCCAAAGAAAGAGATCAAGTCAAAACGTAGTTCAAATACATACATATTTTTTGGTATTTTCTTTTTGTGCCGTTTGCAGTTTCAACTCGTGCAGACAAGGAGTGTTGGTGTCGTTTGCAGTTTCAACTCGTGCAGACAAGGAGCATTTGGCACCGTGTTGCAATTTCAGCTCGTGCAGGCAAGGAGCGTTGGTGTTGCCTTTTATGCTCGTGCAGACCAGGAGCGTTGGTTCGTCAAGCGGTCTGAGAGAGTCGTTCCTCGCAATCTTCATAGCAAGGAGCCTTGACTGAGTAGTTGAAGAAGTCTTCTGGGAAGATGTCACACATCGTGATGGGGATGGATGATCTTCGCGTCAAAGTTTCATTATCTCCAACACTTTCACATTGTTCTAGAGGTGAACAGGAGCTGTTTTGCCCCCTTTCCCATTTGTGAGCTTGTGGAGAAGACATATGCTTTTTGTGCAATTTCTTCGGAGTGACATAAGTCCATCCTTCAACTTCACTCGGCTTGACTGGCATGTTTTTGGAGCATGCCCCCAGCGATTGAGGTGAAGATTTTGAGTTGACAGAGCCGGAAGTGACGTCTTCTTCCAGGATTTCGTCTTCTTTGTCTTCTCGGGCCTTCTCTTCAGTGCGGTCCTCTTGGGTTTGTTGCCGTGAAGATTGGCCGGTGTAGATGATGGTGCGCCTCCTTACCTTCAGTGGTCCTTTTGTGTCGACTTCCAAAGTTGCTTGGCGCTTCATCCTTGAAGGAATCAAGCTTTGAACATCGTTTTTTCCTGCTAGACTGTCGAGCTTCTCTCCCTTTGGCGTTGTCTTCCTGTTTCTAGAAGGCTTCTTAGTTTTTTCAAGTCTGTCCAAAGCCGACCGTTGCGGAGGAGATCTAGCTGTGCCGCTTTGTTTCTTGGGTTTTGATAACCTTTCAAAGACTGATCTTTGCGGTGTTGGCGTCTCAAGCCTTTTGAAGACAGAAGTTTGGTCTCGACCACTGATGCGATCAAGAGCTGCAATTCTAGGTTCTGAATAATTCAGCCTTTCGAAAACTGAAGTTCGAGGAGCGGGTTTAGGCTCCTCTTTTGGCCTTGTGGCTTGTGGTTTTGGCTTCCTCGTTTTTTTGTAGGTCACCGATGTCCACCTTTTCTTATCACCAGTAGATGCATCTTGGTTGCTTGCCCCTGGTGATGGTTGTGTAGGAGGTGCCATGTGACTTGAACATTGACGGGAATGGTCATGCATGCTTCGGAGATGCACAGGATCGAGTGATTCAAACACGATAGTAGTAGTGTGTGCCGCAACCGTGTCTTCGAGGTCAAGCTCGATTTCCCCTTGTTGTGCTAGCTTCAGGATGAAATCTTTTAGTACGAAGCACTTTTCCATTGGATGACTGATGAAGCGGTGGAATTTACAGTATCTTGGGTTGTCAGTACGATTCATCTCTTCCGGCCGTCTGCACTCAGGCAAACTGATCACCTTCTTGTCCAACAGGTCATCCAGCATGGCAACTACATCAGAGTCGAGGAATGGATAAATCTTCTCCTCAAGCTCCTTCAAAGTGCGTCTACGCATCTCTTGATCACGAAAAGCTTCGGTTTGAATCACCTTGCCTCGTGTGGAGATTTTGATGGGAGCTGTGTTGACCGTCATCGCTTCCTTGGTGGGTTTCCATGCAGCCTTTTCCACCTTTGTCCCAAGAACTTTGTCGTCCTTGTAGTCGGCGATCGGTTCTTTCTTCCCATGATGGGCGATGCTCAACTCCATGTCATGGGCGCGAGTGGCCAATTCCTCGAAGGTCCGTGGTTTAATGCCTTGAAGGATGTATTGCAAACCCCATTGCATGCCTTGGATGCACATCTCGATTGAAGAGGTTTCTGAGAGCCTGTCTTTACAGTCAAGGCTTAGAGTGCGCCATCTGTTGATGTAGTCAATTACTGGCTCGTCCTTCCACTGCTTTGTGCTCGTTAGCTCTAGCATGCTCACAGTGCGGCGGGTGCTATAGAAGCGGTTGAGGAATTCCCGCTCTAATTGTTCCCAGCTGTTGATGGACTCAGGCTCTAGGTCTGTGTACCACTCAAAGGCGTTTCCTTTCAGCGAGCGCACAAACTGCTTGGCGAGGTAATCCCCTTCGGTTCCTGCGTTGTTGCAAGTTTCAACGAAGTGGGCAACGTGCTGTTTCGGGTTTCCCTTTCCATCAAATTGCATGAACTTTGGTGGTTGATAACCCCTCGGCATCCTTAAGGCGTCGATCTTCTTTGAATACGGCTTTGAGTACAACCCGGAGGTATTTGAGCTCCCTTCGTACTGTGCCTTGATGGTGTTGGTGATCATCTCTTGCAACTGCTGGATAGAAAGAGATCCCATGAGTGCCGCTGCTTGGTCTGGCTCCGGCTTCACATCGTTTTTCTCCACTTGAGGCTCATCTTCTTCGTCATCTCTTCTCTTTAGTGGATCATCATCTGGGTCGGGGTTATCGTCGTCCTGTGGCTCCAGTCGGCGGACGAGTGCAGCGATTTGCAAGTCTTTTTCTTCCATAGTTCGGGTTAGCCTTGCGATTGCTTCATTCATCTGAGCCAGTTGTTCTTCAACGGAGGTAACGCCGATAGTCATGACTTGTGCGACCAATAGACGTGACTTTCCTTTAGACATCCAGGATGCTGATGAAGAACGTCGTTGGCTGCTTTGGGATGTCATCTTATGTGCCTCAGCATCATGCTTCGGTGCCCCCAGCGAAGTCAGGTTGATGACAGACTCACACCTTGGATGCTCCCCTTGCTCTTTTAGCGGCACCAATTTTGAAGTGGCATGTTGAGGAGCGGTTGTGGCGCCAATGGATTGTCCGTTTGCGGTAGAAGTGCTTAGGATCCTTCCCTCAGTGGTTGCGAGAATGGCTTGTCCCTTGCTTGATGCCATTGACTTTGGAAGTGTGCTTGGATTCCTTGAACGGAGAAAGAGATGAGAGGTAGAGATTGTCCCACTGGGCGTGCCAATTTGTGAACACGGAAAATTCCTGAAACGAAAGAGACAAGAACGAACGTGCACAAACAAATATTTGTATTTGATGATTTTGGGTTACAATCTCTCTCTATTTTGATCCTCTGATTCGATCTCCGTAAGGTGTGTATTTGTGGATGTGCGATTGATCCAAAGGGCCGTTGGGCTTGATCTAAGGATGCACGTTCTTCAAGGGCCGTGGACTTGATCTTGAAGGTGGATTTGAGCGGATCTTCAAATGGGCTTTTGGGCTTGATCTTTGAAGAACAATGACGAACGAATCTCCAAGGGCTTTTGGGCTTGATCTTGAAGAACAGTGATGAACGGATCTTCAAGGGCTTTTGGGCTTGATCTTGAAGAACAGTGATGAACGGATCTTCAAGGGCTTTTGGGCTTGATCTTGAAGAACGGTTGGATGTGTGGATTTGTCGACGTTGTTGATCCAAAGGGCCGTTGGGGCTTGATCTTGGATGAACAGATGATGAACGAAGAACGAAGAACGAAGAACACTTTCTTCAAGGGCCGTCGGGGCTTGATCTTGAATTGGTGGATGATTGTTGATCCAAAGGGCCGTTGGGGCTTGATCTTAGGATGAACGATGAACGAAGAACGCTTTCTTGATTCTTCGGGAACCTGGATGCTTGAGAGCTTCAGAGTTTCAGAGCTTCAGAGCTTCAAGAGTTTTGCCTAATGATTTTGGTTCCTAAATGAATGAAATTGGGCTTGTATTTATAGAATTTTCCAAGGCCTAATTTTGAATATAATATCCCAGATGAAATAAGTCGTTTCTGCCAAGTGTTGACACGTGTCCTATTTGATGACTTTTCCAACTCATTTCAATTTTTGTTGAGTCACACGCTATGTGTAAAATTTATGTAATACATGAGCGTTGACACTTTGATTTATCGGTCAACATTTATTTACCGAAATTTCGATGTCTACAGTAATGTACTAATGTTTTTTCATTAGGCTCTTATTTTGAACTATATAATACTTGAAAGACAAATGGCTTTTTTTTTTTTTTTAAATATATGTTTTGGAGTAATATTTATGTGACAATGTAGTATGCATATACTAATTTAGTATTATGTTTTCTATCTTTTTTTTTTTTTTGTCAAATTATGTTTTTCATTATCATTATTTATTGATCAAAAATGTCTTTTATTTAACGGGTAATGGTTCAAGTCATATTACCTAATAATATTAATGAGTCAATTTCGGGTCAGGTCATATTACTCGTTTACTTTAACGGGTGTTACACGATACGACCCGTTAACATATCGGGTATGACAAAAAAACGACACAAATGTTAGGTCTAGTTGAACCACTTTAGCCTCTAATTATTTAATCCCGCACTAACTAGGGAAACCATCAGCTTTCCCTCGATATAATCCCTATTCTTAGCTTATAACTCATAATCCCACAATGACTATGATACCATATTGTGGAGTCAAAAATAATCTCAAAAATTATGGAACTGACTTGTGGATTATTTCCAAAGAAAGACATGACTATCCATATTAAATGAGCAGGGAGCATTGTTATTCACCACGCGCAGCTGACCTCTACCCGTAGGAAATGTGACAACCCGTCCTGACACACCCCGTCCTGAAGGAAGGCATGCTGGCCGTCACGTGAATCATGCCTTGATTCTAGGATCGAGGTGTGTCACGTCCCAAATTTTATGATTCTATAAATTTTAAAAGAGTGATTTGACGAAAATGCCCTATAGGTGAGATTGTTGACTTTCATTGACCGTCTTTTCATGATGTGTACGAGCTACTATTTTACCGTATTCTTGAAGTACTCGACAGTACGAACGCATAGGTGCAATCGGAAGGGAAATCAGAGTTACGGTTAAAATTTTACTGATTTACGAATTCGAAAGTTTACTTTTGAAGAAATTACTATTTTAATTATTTTATTATTTTCTAATTGGATATTTTATTATTTTATTAATATATTCAGCCCGTGGGGACAAATCACCTAAACTCTCCTCTCATCTCTTGCCATTTGTCACTCATCCCCCAACTTTTGGGACACTCCTTCTCTAACTCTTTTGGCTTTCTCTCCCTCACTTCTCCCTCGTGCCTCACCTCTGCAACAACAATGGCGACACCACACCCACTACTCGCCATCTTCTCCAGCGAGCATCACCAAACGATCATCTAGGTTTTCCTCCCTCATCCCCTAGTCTTTCTCAGTTTAAATTTCTCATCTTTCTGCAATCACCGGCGCCGAGACACGCCGATGCTACCACACAGCTCCAACGACGGTGCTGAGTTCCCTTCTACCCCGTGAACTAATGCCACCTCAATTCCCTATCTCTTTCTCTTCCCTGTTAACCTTGCAGCAACGTTAATGTGGTGGAGCCGCCGTTCTTTGGTGAGTTTTTGAATCTCCCAACTTGGGGTAAGCCTTGAGATACTTAAAATCCCTTCATTTTCATTTTGGTGAATCGATTTTAGCCTAGGTTACACATTTTGAATGAGGGAATTACCCATGAATGAAGAGATTAATAAAGCCAGTTTTCCAGCGAGGGTCCGAGCCCTTTTCCGGCAAAATCCGGCCACGACCAAGGAAACCAATGGTATAATTTGAATATTTGTTCCTTAATCTTCAATTTGATATATTGGATGACTAGGTTTGGTGAAGTTTTATGGTTGATCGAAGCCAGGGGCATTCTAGCTTTCTTCTTCTTTGAACTGGCGACCAAAAAAAAAAAGGGGGGAGGGGGGCCTAAGCCCAAACCTTTGGCTTAACCAGCCCAATTGCAAAATGGACCTGGAATATTCCTAGAATATTCTTTGGAATATTCTCTGGATATTCTTTAGAATATTCCTTGCGTTGAGTTTTTTTTTGAAATTTTCTCAAAAACCCCCTAAGCTAATTTCGACGTCTCGAGTCCCTTTTTGACATTCATTTAGTGAAATTTTGAAGTTTTAATGTAGTTGACCAGCTCGGCATCTCAGTTGATATTTTAGGGTTGACCGTTGACTTTTTACAAAATTTCGTTGAGAACCCTCTTAGCGTATTTTGACACTCTGATTCCAAATCCGTACTACTTTTTCTCAAATTCAAATGTTTTAATTGAGTTTTACTAATGGATCTCTATTATGCTTCGGTGTGATTACCATCAAAGACTTCGGCTTTCCTAGTTCGAACGGCTGCGACATCAAGTTTTTGTGAGTGGGTCTTTTCTTTTATATAGTATATATTATTTGAGTTTCCATACATAGATTAACAATGCATTTTCTAAGTGATGCCATAATTAAATTGACGTTATAAGAATTGTCGCGATGATCAAAATTATGAGATTATTATGAACCCTACGGGATGCACGGGTATGCCTATTATTGCAGGATGCCTTATTTATATTTATGGTAGTGAATAGTATTATGTTGATGTAAATTATTGATTTACCATTGCATAATTTTGTTTACCTTAACTGGTCATCATTGTTACTGATAGGAGCATATTTATGCGACTTAGTTAGCTTGTTTTCTTGCATTTTCATAGCTAGTTTCTACTTATTATAGTATTTTAAGCTATTTTCGTGTGTTTGTAGGTCCAAATGACAAAGTTGGCAAGAAAGTGCAATTTGGAGCATTTTGAAGTAGTTTTGGGCATCAAATCGATAATTTATGAATGGAGCAAGATGGATGGATGAATTTGAAGTTCAAGAGACTAGGAATGTGCTGAAAAGATGAAGAAAATAAATCCAAGACAAAGAAGATAAGGAAAGAGCAAGAAACATGGAACATTATCCAAACTGCCTTATCTTATCCAAAACCTTATCCAACCTTATCTTATCTTATCCTATCCTAATCTTATCATGCCTTAAATCCAGCTGCAAGGGGACCTAAAAACCTGATTTCTAAAAGCCTTATCTATTCCTACATTGGTGCTGCATGTTTTAGGCCTTATTCTTCTAGAAATCAGCCACATAGCACTCTTTCTAGAAGTCCCTACAAATCTAGCACCTCCCCCTATTCTAGAAGCTCTAGAAACTGCAAACCTAATTCCCTTGGTTTCTGATTGTTTTAACTGATTCCACTTAGGTTTTGGAGTGTCAATCCTTCTCCAATGCTACCTAGGTCATGCCTTTTCTCCCTATAAATATAAGTGCCGCAACTTTCATTCAGATCACCACCCTCTACCATATTTTTCTACACCACTCACCACAAATTCGTGCCATACATCCCTTTAGTGCCGCAGTTGTGCAAGGAAAGAGAAGAATGAGCCACCTGGAGCTGTGCTTGCCATTCAAGACGTTGGATTGTTTGAGTGTTTCTAGGTGTATTCTATCTTTGTTTTCAATGTTTAAATTTAATTGTCCTTGTTTAATTGCGAACATGAGGAACTAATTTCTTTATAGTTAAAGGTGAATTCGAAGCCATGATTATATGCTTTTATGAATTGATTACATCCAGTTATTGTTTTTTGAGTCTTGAATGTGACTTGCTTATCTGAGTTATTAAAACTTGTTTATGTATGTTGATTGAGGATGCATACTTAGTTTGCATGCATGAACTTGATGCTAGAGTATAAGGGAGTTTCACCTAATCGTTATGAACTTATATTCATAAGTAGTGGAAGTCACTAGTCATGATTGTGTTAAGTAAATCCTAGGTAGGAGTATCATGCTTTTCATAGTTACGAATGCCTTGTCAATGCTTATGGTTTTCAAAGAACTTAATGACCTTTGATATGTTTTTCTCTCATGCTTTTCATAGTTAGGGAACTTGAGAATGATAATTTGGTTGTGATGCGTATCCCGTCCAATTTAATGAGTTAAGGAAAATCTAATGGTTAATTTGTGCTGTCACGGTTAACTTGGGGTGTTGTCATTCATAGTCTAAGGGAACAATACTGGAAATTGGTTTATATGCATATGTCATGTGTGGAGAAGGATCATCTGGCTAAGTTTTCACCATTCAAATCACCTAATTTGCTTTGTTTTGCAATTTGTTTAGTTTACTTAAATTTTGTCCAACTCAATCCCCCTTTTAATTAAGTATCTTAGATCAGTTAGAAAAGTATTTAAATTTGTCCAATTTAGTGGTTTGAGTCTTAATAGTCTTAAATTCGTCCAAATAACTCCTTAAAATCTATTTTGGGTATTTTTAACTTAGTTTTGCTGTGTGGAGTGTTTTGAGTTAGTTTTGAGTCTATAGAGTCTAGTTTAATGTTTTTGAGTCTTATTTGTGTAGATTAGCATCCTTAGTTACTCCCCAATTTAGAACGATCCCTACTTACATCTTTACTGCAATTGTCAACAATAGGGTTGAATTTGTGTTTCAAGTTAATTTTCACATCAACTACACCGATGTTAGTACTCATTTGGGCTAGGGCCAGTCTTTCACGTGTATGTTCACATCGCAACGTACGATCACTTTGGATCCATTGTAGGTGCCAGTCCTGTCTTAGATTGCTATAGGCAATTAGGACTTGTATGTGATGCACATAACACCAGCCTTCACGTGATTGTAGTACTAGAGCGTAAATCATTATTACACCCAATCATGTTCATTTTAGAATACCTCTACATGAACTCTTGTGTCAACATGTGTTGATAAGCACTCGATGTGATTTGTTTATTTCTGCGAGATATTGGGATTACTAGAAGTTATATGCTTATTTACGAATTTTGTGACGTATTGAATTCTTGAGATATTACAGGCTACGGTAAGTATTTTCATACTATACGTAGTATGTATATTTTGGAAACTATACTTGTTTTATGGCGAGGAGTTATTATGTTTTGAAAAGATTTTTACAACACTTTATTTTTAGGCCCACTCACCTTTGTCTTTCGTACCTCCAGATTTTAGTAGCAGAGCTTTCGTATCGACAAGGATTCTTGACAAATCTCGGTATAGAAGGTTACTTTCGATGGTATAATTCTCAATCTACACTACTGTACTTTACTTATGCTCTGACATCACGTGTGAAATGAGTTCATTCCAGCTCACAAGCACACTCTTTCATTTAGGCACTTTTAGGTTTAAAGTTATTCACGTTTTCCACATCACTACACTTTATGATTTCGTCATCTTTCGAGTGACAACCAACACATCTCGATTTGTAGTCCAAGTGGACATTCCAGGTCGGGGTGTGTCAGGAAAAGTCAAAGGTATTTCAAGTAAGTAATCCTAATTCTATTTGTTTAGAATATTTACCTAATTACTCCAAGATATTTATTTGCACAAATATTTTGGAATAATCCCACCTAAAATACCACCGTAGGGCCGACCTCTTATATACCCTGGAGGGCTGGCCCACTCCTCTTCTCTCCCATAAATACCCACTTTATCTCCAAAATTCAATAAGTTTTAGTTACCCTAAAAAGCCTTTTGCCATATAGAAAAGCCAAACACTTATTCTCTTAAAGTTTCTGACTTTTAAACTCCATAAAATTCTATGGATTTATGAATCCATTAAAATCTCTAAATTTTCAATTGAATACACCATCCTTAAGCATTGGAGGTCCTTTGACCAAAACTCCCCACTCATTGTAGGCACATGAGGCTTTTGATCTTTGACCAAATATGCTAATTGTTTTGTAAGTACAGATTCAACCAAAGAAGGGCGGAAATTCACATCAACACACATCATTACAGAAGAAAGTCGTTGGAGTAAAACTCCAACAAACTAATGTTATTTTGCTAACAAATTTTACATTGAACATCGTTTTTTCGCTAACTCATATGGCCAATTGACCATACGGTGCATGTGCGTTGTAATTCGGTCTAACCTTGTCTTTGTACTTATTTTTTGTGTTTTACGTTAGCCCATTCGTCAAATGTGCCAGACCGCTACAAAAACTGTTAAACTTGTTGGCTTGGCTTGAGCATTTTTATTGTTTAAGTGATTAAAATTTTGGTAAGAATATAGTCATCATGCAGCTTGGGCTTTTCCTCATCCGATTGTTTGTATCTCAAAATGATTATCAAGCGAACATCTTTTGGTTTAAATAATGTTGTATCAAATATTGGGTCTCATTATATAGCTCAGGATGTACGTAGGAAGGGAGGAAAACCCTTTTTATATCAAGGAGATCCTTCAACCTAACTTTAGCGGATGGCAAACCTTAGCCTCTTGCGACAACAATGTAACTCTTATTTTATATAGTGAAACCAGATTGACACTAGTGCGGATGTAGCCCCAACTTGAATTGAACCACGATATATCTTTGTGTTCTTGTGTGTATGTATGATTTACTGTCAAATTTAGCAGATCCAAAATCTACCTGATTTTGTACATCAACAAATAGTGTAAGTATTTCTTATACATCAACTCTTAAAATATTATACTGTAATGTGACATACTATACATGAAGGAGTAAAATGTAATCGAATACTTAAGCAAAAAAAGTATAACATAAGAAAATGGGGAATTCATTACTAATTAGTGATAAGAATGACAGTCTTAAGTTACAATCTCTTTCTCACATGTCCGGAATCCGAAATGTCCATGCATTTGGCCCCATCAAATATTTTTAAATAGTAATGATTTTTTCTTTTCTTCTGGTCTAAATATTTTGTGATACGAGGGGCAGGGCTATCTACTTCAACTATCCGACTATTTTTTTGGTCCAATAACAACCTTTACCACACATATAATACTTTCTAGTATTCTACTAACACTCTACACGGACGCTTTCTTCATGCCATGCTGTTCTCATAAATAATTGGGAAATAGACAAAAATGATCAATTTTTTTAATTTTGGGATTAAAATAGGACAAAACGGCCATGCACACTGTGCACAAAAGAAAATTGATGAAAAGACCCACATATAAAATAGTAGAAACTCACAGCTCATTGCGTCATTTTTATGATTTCAAAGAGAGAGATGTGAGCTTTGAGTTTTTGCGTTGGTACATAAATGCATTGGTTATAATATCACGATAGTGTTCAGTACAACTATTTATTTATTTTTTGAAATAATAACTACTTAAAATGGTTTAAACTTTTAGAGTGAGATTAGTACGTAACATTCACGCAACATTATACAAAATGGGGTGAATTGCTAATTTAGTCTCTGAATTATTATCTAAGTGAAAATTAGGTCCCTGAACTATTTTTTCAGAAAAATCAGTCCTTGAATTATAAAAATCTGCTAATTACATCCCTAATATTATATTCGAAGCTACTATATTCAAATTTTCATCAATTTAGGTCACGTTTGCATGTGATACACATTGGAGAGTAGATTGGTAATTTTTCATTAAGAAATGGTGTATGAAGTTAACTTTGGAGGGTAAATTAGACGTTAGCTTCACAACCTATATGTGATGTTAAGGGCTTATAGGCGAGAAAATGACGGTATCACACTCTAAAATGTGTCAAGTGACTTAAGTTGACGAAAAATTAAATAAAATAGCTTTAAATATAGTAGTAAAGATGAAATTAATTTGCGATTTTTAATGAATTTAGGGACTTATTTTATTGAAAAAATAATTTAGGAACCTAATTTTTACTGAGGTGATAGTTCGGGGACTAAATCAACACTTCACCCTATAAAGTGAGATTAGCAGATGGCATTATCCTATTTGATTTTCTATTTGTTTAAAAATAGACTAGTTGGTGGCTTCACCTCAGTAGTTCATTTTTCCGGAGGTTGGGAAGACTCTCAAAGGTATTTTAGCCTCCCCTGACCACCATCGTACGATTCACTAGTGTTAGGAATCAACCTCCAAACATATTGTATTAAATACGAGCCTAAAATTCGTTTCCAATTGTGGATGCAAATTTCCACCTTTTTCTTCTTGGACAAAATTGCACCTACAAAATAATTAACACCTTTGGCCAAGGCCAAGAGCCTCATGCGCCGCCTTGGCCGAAGAACCTCCGATGCCAAAGTTAGAATTTGAGGGAAAAGTGTTTAGAGAATTTGGAGAATTTTGCAAGAGTGTTGAACTTAGGTTTTTGGAGAAATTGAGTGGTATTTATAGGGGTGTGGCCGGCCCCCTTTGGAGAAGTGGGAACCGGCCACATTTGATGGTTTTAGGGTGTAATTGCAAGATATTATGTCACCATAATATCTTGCAACCAATTAGGAAATTAATTAGGAAATCAATTAATTAATTTAGGTAATTAATTCTAGTTTGAATGAATATTTGGAGGTTACCTTGTGGGGAGGATTTTATGACAATGGATGAAATAGGTTTTGAATAAATACCTATTTTGATTATTTTGACCTTGATTGAGTGATGATTGTCCTCTACTCGCGCATAGGAGTTTCGATGTGCCTCGAGGGTAATCTTGTCTTTTTTTCACCCAAAATTCATGTGTCGCCTCCATATTTTTCTAGATTACTTTTGGCTCCACAAATGCCCCCACACCTATTGGCCTGCTCGCAAGAAAGGGTAACAAGTGTAAAAATCTTCTTGCTTTGGGAAACATAGGATTGTTTCCTGTTTTGATGTAGATTTCCTTTTTAATTGGAAATTAGATCATCTAGGAAAAGGAAATTAATTTCTCCCAAAGCCTATTTAAGTCCACCTTAAGTGGATTATTAAATCAACTTTAGAGAGCAATTTATTTTTCCTACAAGAGAGAGAAAGCTTAGAGGATATTTGTTCCCCCTCCTCTAGCAGTCTTCTACATCTTGCCAGTGCAAAGGATCGTCTTTCATTGCTTGCTCCATCTTCACGTCGCTTCAAGGTAAGAAAAATTAATTTTTCTTGTCTTCTTAATTTTTTTAGGAGCCTCGGGGCATGAAATTTGGCTTGATGGGGGTCGAGGAGGTGTGAAAAGTTGACTAGGAAGTCACGACAAGGTTGTTGTCATGTGTGGCTTAGTGTGGCTTCGACTCGGGTTTGGGTGCTGGGGCACTGGTGACGAGCCATGGAGGCGTGGGCCTCCCTTCTTTCTTCCTTTTTTTTTTAAGGTTGGGCTAGGGCCCATGCTTGGGAGAGAAGAGCAAGGAGGCCATGAGGCCTTTTAGGCTATGAGGGACTTGGACTAGGCCCTGGGGCTTGCCATGGTTGTTGGGTTCCTACGGTTTGGGTCGCGACATTGGCCAGGGAGGCCTAGTGCGCCGACTGCTGCCCTTTTTGTTTTGTTTTTTTTTTCTTGATGGCAAGTAGCCATCTAACGAATTTTCTTCGCGTCTTTGTAGAATTTCTTTTCAAGCATGTCTTCCTCAAGCCACAAGAATGATGATGGGGTGCCGTCATTGTATCATCTGTTGGAAGTATGCCCACAAAGCCACTCATTTGATGTAATAGCTTTTGGAATACTTATTGTATTAAACTTTTATATGTTTAATGAAGGGCAAAGCTTATTGTTAATCACTATTTATTGTATCTGTGTTTAAGCAATAAGGGAATCCAAGGAATGTATTTGATCTAAGAGATAAGTGATTTAAGTAAGTTAGATTAACGAGACCTTTCTCTTATGTTCATTCCTAAAACGTTCCTAGCCATAGGATTGCCAATTGGGCATTGACAATCCGCTAAGGTTAGTATGTGTTATGTCTACTCAAGCGCAAGTATGACAAGTCTCAAGTCATTTAGTGTTAGACACTAAGGCAAACACATAGGTGCTCGAAAGAGTGATCGAGTACACTGAATAATGATCAAAAGAGAGTTCAAACATACATGTCATGTAAGAACTCGAGAGTAGCAATATGCAAAGTAGTCCTTTAACCTGAGTGTTGGAAATATGCCCTGAAAGTCAATCTTTGGAAGAAACCTTTCAGGACAAATGAATCGATGTATAGATGACTCTTATACATCAAATGGCAAAGATACTATTTAGGACTATCTCAATTAACGATATATGTCCTAAATAATGAATCCATGGACAATGGATCGATTGAAGCAGTAATCTAATGATGTTAGACTACAGAGACCTTTTTCACATAACCATTATGTCCAAAAGGTTCTTGGTTATTGGATTGTCGGAAGGAAACTGACAATGCTTAGACCGGTACATACTGTGTCCGCTTCAAATGGAAGAATGGAAAGTCTCATCCCATTTGTGTAGTGACACTAAGACAAGTATGTAGGTGCTCATTAAGGGAATGAGTTCACTGAACACAATCGAACGAGAGTACTTGCATGGAGGTCTACTCACATGTCAAGCAAGTAACTCTAATGGTTGGAATAATGTAAGTAGTCATTTGACCTGAGGCATCGTCATTGTCTTGTGGCTAAGTACTTAGTCTTTGATTATGTCAAAGTCACCCCATTCGTGGGTGTCCACAGCATAATTGGGGTTAAGCCACTTAGTCATGAAGGCAAGTGAATGCGCAACAAGGAATCTCTAATCCTCGATAAGAGAGGAAGAATACTCTAAGATATGATTCGGGAACCTTCGGCCGAAGTATCGAGCGTAATAAAGGAAAGCGTTCCTATACGACTCAATAGAATCATATAAGAAGGAATGATCACATTAGGGGTTTGACATAATATATCCATACCCTAGTAATGTGATTGAGAGTATTGTTTTAGAGAAGGATCGAATTACATTGTAATTCCAACTGAATGGGTTCTCCGAACAACTTTTACATTAGCTTGGGTAGCTATGACATATGGTTAGATGTCACTCATAGCTGGTGAGTTCTTCTAGATGATTAAATGTAGTCATCAAAGAAGAAAGGTGAATTAAAAGGAAGTTTTAATTCACTAAGTGATTGGATTAAATATAATCAATTGGATTGATGTCAATCACCTCACTGCCTTGCTAA
The DNA here is from genome assembly GCF_042453785.1 of Malus domestica. NCBI lineage: Eukaryota > Viridiplantae > Streptophyta > Magnoliopsida > Rosales > Rosaceae > Malus > Malus domestica. The sequence goes on from NC_091672.1 coordinate 11,719,789, forward strand.
TTAGAACCTAAAATGATTGTACACCGATACACTCTTGTAGTGAGAAATTAATGGATGATGGAAATAATTAATTGGATTAATTAAGTGTTGTGATTAATTTAGAAAGTCTAAAGAAATCATAAAAGCGATAAAAGATCGTTTTGGGCTTAAAGAAACGTTCGGGTTTAATTGGGTCCATTGGGCCTTAACCCATTGGGCTTTTATTCAAGCATTGGATGACTAGAAATAAATAAAAGCCCAAAGCCCAAACCAACACAAAGGGGCCGGCCAATTAAAGTGGAGAGGGAGAGATGTTAGTCAATTTGTTGACTAGGTTTCTTTTTGTCTATATAAGGAACTTTATAGAGATTTATTCCTTAGGGTTTTTGTGTGTTTTAAAACAACAAAGAGGCAAAAGAAACATCTCTCTAAAAACACCAAAGGCCGGCCACCTTGAGGGTGATTTAGCTAACAATCTTTCACCCTTTTGGTTATTCCTCCATCCATCTCACTACACTAGTGGGTGTGGATATTTAGAGGTCTTCTCATTTGGAGACTAAAGGAGAACCTTGGAGCACTCTTACTAACAAAGTGGAGGAGGCAAGGAGGGAGGCTAGGCTCAAGGACTTCAAGGAGCAAAGGACTTGGAGGTGGTCCATCCTTGGTCTAAAATCAAGATCAAGAGGTATAGATCTATACCTTCACATAGTTCTTAACTTGAATGTTTTAGATGCATTATATATAAACCTATGAACCTTGAAGGGGATTTGCATGACTATAGCTTTGATATTATTTGTTAACATGCTTCCGTTGCTTATGTATATAAATTTTGAATTGTATATGCATGCTAGTCATTTCGAAATCCCATGTGTTAAACTCATAGTTTTCCCTTCAAGTGGTATCAGAGCCAAAGGTTTATGTATAATATGTCCTTTTGGATTTTATGCATATGGGTATTAATATTATATATGACATAATTATTGCTTCATTCAAAATAAGTTTATCTTTTGTTTTTCAATAGTTGAAAAATGTTAGTCAATAGTTGAGAAAGATATGTATGCAAAAGATGTTTTGTATGCATGAATGAAAATTGAGTTTTGAACTAGTTTGACATATTATTTCTTCATTTAAAGTATGTTTATCTTTTGTTTTTCAATGGTTGAAAAATATAAATCAAGAGTTGAAAAAGATATGCATGTAAAAAGGTGTTTTAGATGCATGAATGAAGAGTAAGTTATGAACAAAATTTGGGGTTTTGTTCCTTGTGGTAGGCACGGCATTAAGGGGGTTTTTGGGCATGTGTTTGTGTTTTGTTGTAAGACACTCACACATCATTTTAAAGCTAGAAAGTAGAGCCCTTGTCACTTTAGTTTTTGGGTTTGAAAAATCACCAAGAATACACAAATCTTGAAAATATGTTCATGGTTTTGTTCTTGGTGTTCATGGTTTGTTTTTGGTGAAAATGGTTTTATTTGGTTTTCATAAATTGTTTTATGGTTTTGGATGATATACTTATCATCCATAGCCTTCCCAAAAATTTATTAAATCCTAGACTTCACTAGGAAATTTCCATCAATCCTTTTCACCTAAGTTTTAATGCCAAAACCAAGTGACAAGCAAATTTGGATTTTTTCTACTTTGCATTGAATTAAAGCAAGATGGCTGAGACTTCCCATCTCCCCTTAATGTGGCCGGCCACCCTTGTGGATTTATCCACTTGGGGGGTTTTTTGTAATTTGGAAAAAGATAGTTTATACTTTTGAGTATTTACGGTTTGACCCCTAACTTTTTCTTATTTGCATTTAGGCCCCTACTAACTAGAAAGTTAAAATATTTGATTTTAATTTTGTTAGTTGTTTAAACTCATAATACTATTATGCCCATATGCACTAAATCTAAATGTTCATGTTGCATTCCATTTTGATTATTTAATGTGATTAAGTAGTTAGAAAAGGGTGACTATGGACTTATGCCTTAAACGATAATTGAGCTATGAGATAAGGCGCTAAAATCAAATTGTTTGAACCTTGGGAATGTGTTTTAATTACTGTTTTTATTGGACCTTGTCACATTTGACATTAATCTATCTCTCCCTCTTAGTATGTGTAATTTGTAGGAATTTGTACAAATCGGTTTATAATTCTTATTATTTCTTAATCTCTTTTAGTTAGTTGATTCCCTCTAGTGCTAGACTAGAGTTTCTTTAACTATTGGTAAGGAGACATAACTAAAAGAGGGTTTTGACATGAGATTAAAGATTAAATGGGTCCAATGCCCTAATTAGCAATGAATGATTGTCTTTCATTTCTAATGGCTCAATGAAAATGTTTTAATTGGATTGAAAAGCACGTAATTAAATTGACACAACCTCCCCGAGTTTATATTCAACAATGTTGGCTCGTTGTTGCAATAACCTAATAAGTCCATGGTCATCCAAGAGCCTAAGATAACTATAAAGTCCAATTTCAAAGGAATGCAAAAACCTTAGTAGTAGTAGTTACTTCCAATATTTGAAAATTCGTTTTTTTGATATTGATTTGTTTTTCTTAAAACAAATAGTGGGAGTATCATACGCTACTAAACTATAATGAAAACAATTAGTAGTTATATATATCTCCAATATTTTGAAAAATGTTTTGATATTGATTTGTTTTATGAAAACGAATAGTGGGGATATCATATGCTACTAATTTCATTAACTTTGGACTAGTAGTTATAATAGGACATTATTTATTTGAATATGATTAAATAAATAAAATTGATGAGACCTTAAAATCCCTCAACCAACATACAATATTAAGTTGAAAGCGTAAGAGTGCTTTGAACACTTTTTCGTGGCCTTCCACCGTGGTAGGCTCCAATCGTTTATGACTTGTACATCGCCTTCACCCTATCATGGGGGAGTGCAAAGTGCATGCTTATACTCAGGAGGAGTTTATTTAAAACATTTGATGAGGTTAAGGTAGGCAACGAGTGTGGCCAACATCGTATCATCGTGAGGTCATGCTTGAACCCCTACCTAAACCGGCATGGTGGGAAAGAACTTAACTAAGAGAAATGATGCCAACATCGTATCATCGTGAGGCATTGCTCTCTAGAGGCCAAAAAGATGGGTAATCACAAGAGGTTGTTGTGAATGGGTAATTGTATCCTCTCATTATTATTTTTGCTAGCCAACATCGTATCATCGTGAGGTGGGCTTGGTAATAGTGAGCCTCCCATAACCCGCTAGGAGCTTTCTTTGAAAACTCCCGGATTCCATCTTGAGGGATATGGAATTTGCCAAAAATGGTGGGTGGTGTCATTCGGTTTAAAGACCCGAATCGTTTGACTTAATCGACAATCAATCTAATTATTTTATTGTTTATGTATTTAGATATGGTTGGAAGCACACTCGCGAAAATACTCGACAAACATTGCCTAGAGAGGCATAATTTCCCATCGTGGTATCGTAATGTCAAGATTCTCCTAACATTGGAGAAGATTGTTTATGTACTAGACAAGGCTCCACCTCACATACCTCTCGGCCCTGAGGCTACTGAGGATGAACGTGCTAAGTTTGACAAGCACGTTGAGGATGACACACAAGCCAAGTGCTATCTGTTGGCTTCCATGAATGAGGAGCTACAGAGACAGCACAAGGGCATGGACAGTGCATCTTCCATAATACTCCATCTTACAGAGTTATATGATGAAGGGACGCGCAACCGTCGCTTTAGCACTGTTTGTGAACTTGTGAAGACCAAGATGGTCAAGGGGGCTCCAGTGCATCAACATGTACTGAAGATGATAGGATTCATTGAACAATTGGAAAACCTTGGTACTTCACTTGACGGGGAATTGGCCCAGGACTTCGTATTGGCTTCTCTTTCTGATTCATTCGCGCAGTTCGTAATGAACTACAATATGAATAAGATGGATAGTACTCTCTCTGAGTTACTAAATATGTTAGTAACTGCCGAGAAGACTATGAAGAAAGAGAACGTTGTAGGGACTTCTGCAGTAGTCTACAACAAGCCATCCTCTTCCAAGGCCAAGCCGCAAGGCAAAGGCAAAGGGAAGGAGAAGAAGCCACCCACTCCTAAGCCGAAAGGAGGAGTGAAGAAAAAGAAGGCAAAGGAGCCCAAAAGGCTTGCCACCACTGTGGAAAGGAGGGGCATTGGAGGAGGAATTGCAGGTTATACCTTGCAAGTCTTAAGGACAAACCACAAGGTATGGTTTATGTTCTTATCTTCAATTCTAATTGTTAGATCTTCTAAATATTTATATTTGATATAAAGAGCTAATCACTTGTATAATTGTATATAGGTGGAGAAGCCAAGTAGAAGAGGAACAAGAAAGGAAAATGTGGTGAAGGGTTCGGCCACTATGTTTTTGCTTACTACTTAGGAAGTTTGTTAGGCATTAAAGATAGTCTTTAAACTTTCTTATTTTGTTAAGAACTTATTATGTGGCTTCATATGATGGAAGATCACTATTAGTGCCTAAATGTATAAAGGTATTTATATTAGTCTCTAAATGTATAGAGCTAATACTTTTTGTATTAAACATTATGAATGTTTGAAATATCATATTAATGTAATGTGAAGAATGCCTTTTTTAATATACTATTTCCTTAAAGTAGTGTTATGAATTGAAAATTGTCTTGTTGTATCCTAGATAAGATACAATAGTTATATCACTTATTGTAATGTGATAACCAAACTTTAGATTTATCAATTATGGATAGATCTCACATGTAGGACATAAAAGGATACAATGAATCTTTAGATTTGGTTCCATTTGTCTACCTATGAGTTCTATATGAATTGACAAAAGTCTAGAGAATCCTTTCTTGAAGAAAAGGAAGATCACATTATAATGATATAAGTAAAAAGAAAAACGTTTCTTATATGGTTATCACTTGAAACACAATGATCAAGATCACTCTTGATTCAATTAGTAATTTAGAACAACTAATTGGGCAATTTTAAAAAGGTTTTAAAATGTCAATTGTGTTAGTGATTAAACCAAGAAAGAAGTGTCTAAATCTATAAAATGTTTAAAGACTTTAGTCACTTAATAACAAGACATTAACTTAGTGAAGATTGAAACAAATGAGCTTGAAATGTTTTAAAGCTACTACACAATGTCTTCTACCAATGTACTCCACTTTTATACATTTTGAATGTATGAAATGATTTCTCATTAAAGTCATAAGAAATAGTGGGAGGTGTGAAAATGGATATAAACTTGATTGTGATTGGTTTATAGTTGTCTAAAGTATAATAGTACTTGACTATTATTAAGAGTTTGTAATTTTAATTGTTAAAGAACTCAATCTCTTCAAACGTTAAAATTCTATGTTGTGTGACATTCTAAAGAATAGTCTTTGAATGTTGGTTTCGTCAACCTAGCATAAAATAGTTATATGTTGGGAGTTGTCCATCATTCTCTTTTATGAGAACAAGCTAAATAACTAAGCATATGGACAAGTTGATGAAACAAAAGGGAAATAAGTTCAAAATGAGTCACAACATATGATTTAACAACAAGACAATCCAAATTCAACATCTCATGTAACAATATTGCTCTATGTAGTTTTAATAAAGAATTATATCAACCACCTAGAAGGAATGGTTGAGTTTCTATATCCTTAGTAGGAGCCATGCTTCCACTAAAGACTTGGATAATTCTTATATGATTACATTAAAGGTCTTAGTATGACTAAAACTTGAAGTATAGTGTATGACACCATATAATTTAAATGAATAGACTTAATGAAACAAGTCACACATTTCAAATGGAATTACTTGAGAAGGAATTCTTTTGTGTATGATTCATTTAAGTTAGTTGGAGCAATATGCATTCAAATCAAGAAAATATAATTGTTATTTTTGAATGAATGCTAAGTTACAACAAGGCCAGTGGGAGTGATGTCATAATTTGAGCAACAAGATGTGAATAAAGTCTATTCGATAGACTTAATAAAACATAGATGTTACTCGAGAAATGACAAAACATGACATGGTCAATTTTGAAGTATAGACTTGAAATTGGACTTATTGATATAGCAAGGCTATCTCAATAATGTTATATGGGAATTGAATCTCAAATGTTGTAGATTTAAGAAAGCATTTTCCTATGTGATAGGAAATCACTTTCATAACCCTTATAATGAATGTGTCACAAAATCACAAAAGGGACACATGTATGGACTTGTGAAGTAGATATCCAAAAGTGAAGAACCACAGAGGTTGTCACTTTAAGATATTACTCTATATCCCAGGATCAGAACCAAAACAACTGATAGAGTATTATTGCCTTTAAAGAAAGAAACATCAGAGTGGGACTCTGGAAGCGTGCATTCACTTAGGTTGTTAACCAAAGTGAAAATAAGCCAACAACCTAAGTGAAAATAAGCCATTTTAACAAATGGAACTTCATAATGGATGAAGTACTAATCATATGAAAGAATTGTTAGTATTGTACTACAATGGTCTCAAGGTTGGAGCAAAGTTTGTATAAAGTATACAAACGAAATATATGACGATATATTGTTTTAGAAACTGCTTCAAAAAGGTGTTTTGAATGAAGGGGTTCTTATAGAACCAATGATTGAATCCAAACCATAAGGTCGTTAGTAGGATACTACGATGTCGTTAGTAGGATACTACGATGTAATGGGGCGATAGCTCAAGCCATGGAATCAAGGTCTCATCAAAGTATTCGAACACAAGAAAGAGACATCATCAAATGTTTTTGGAAACATTTGATAAGTAAATCCCTTTTAAATAATAAAAGGGATTAATACATAACCGAGTTAACCTACGAGCATAAGCTCTCTCAACTAGCATGTATAAGATACACTAGTGATTGACTTTAGTGCAAGTGGGAGATTGTTGGAAATATGCCCTGAAAGTCAATCTTTGGAAGAAACCTTTCAGGACAAATGAATCGATGTATAGATGACTCTTATACATCAAATGGCAAAGATACTATTTAGGACTATCTCAATTAACGATATATGTCCTAAATAATGAATCCATGGACAATGGATCGATTGAAGAAGTAATCTAATGATGTTAGACTACAGAGACCTTCTTCACATAACCATTATGTCCAAAAGGTTCCTGGTCATTGGATTGTCGGAGGGAAACTGACAATGCTTAGACCGGTACATACTGTGTCCGCTTCAAATGGAAGAATGGAAAGTCTCATCCCATTTGTGTAGTGACACTAAGACAAGTATATAGGTGCTCATTAAGGGAATGAGTTCACTGAACATAATCGAACGAGAGTACTTGCATGGAGGTTTACTCACATGTCAAGCAAGTAACTCTAATGGTTGGAATAATGTAAGTAGTCCTTTGACCTGAGGCATCGTCGTTGTCTTGTGGCTAAGTACTTAGTCTTTGATTATGTCAAAGTCACCCCATTCGTGGGTGTCCACGGCATAATTGGGGTTAAGCCACTTAGTCATGAAGGCAAGTGAATGCGCAACAAGGAATCTCTAATCCTCGATAAGAGAGGAAGAATACTCTAAGATATGATTCAAGAAACTTCGGCCGAAGTATCGATCGTAATAAAGGAAAGCGTTCCTATACGACTAAATAGAATCATATAAGAAGGAATGATCGCATTAGGGGTTTGACATAATATATCCATACCCTAGTAATGTGATTGAGAGTATTGTTTTAGATCGAATTACATTGTAATTCCAACTGAATGGGTTCTCCGAACAACTTCTACATTAGCTTGGGTAGCTATGACATATGGTTAGATGTCACTCATATTTTGTGAGTTCTTCTAGATGATTAAATGTAGTCATCAAAGAAGAAAGGTGAATTAAAAGGAAGTTTTAATTCACTAAGTGATTGGATTAAATATAATCAATTGGATTGATGTCAATCACCTCACTGCCTTGCTAATTAGAACCTAAAATGATTGTACATCGATACACTCTTGTAGTGAGTAATTAATGGATGATGGAAATAATTAATTGGATTAATTAAGTGTTGTGATTAATTTAGAAAGTCTAAAGAAATCATAAAAGCGATAAAAGATCGTTTTGGGCTTAAAGAAACGTTCGGGTTTAATTGGGTCCATTGGGCCTAAACCCATTGGGCTTTTATTCCAGCATTGGATGACTAGAAATAAATAAAAGCCCAAAGCCCAAACCAACACAAAGGGGCCGGCCAATTAAAGTGGAGAGGGAGAGATGTTAGTCAATTTGTTGACTAGGTTTCTTTTTGTCTATATAAGGAACTTTATAGAGATTTATTCCTTAGGGTTTTTGTGTGTTTTAAAACAACAAAGAGGCAAAAGAAACATCTCTCTAAAAACACCAAAGGCCGGCCACCTTGAGGTTGATTTAGCTAACAATCTTTCACCCTTTTGGTTATTCCTCCATCCATCTCACTACATTAGTGGGTGTGGATATTTAGAGGTCTTCTCCTTTGGAGACTAAAGGAGAACCTTGGAGCACTCTTACTAACAAAGTGGAGGAGGCAAGGAGGGAGGCTAGGCTCAAGGACTTCAAGGAGCAAAGGACTTGGAGGTGGTCCATCATTGGTCTAAAATCAAGATCAAGAGGTATAGATCTATACCTTCACTTTGTTCTTAACTTGAATGTTTTAGATGCATTATATATAAACCTATGAACCTTGAAGGGGATTTGCATGACTATAGCTTTAATATTATTTGTTAACATGCTTCCGTTGCTTATGTATATAAATTTTGAATTGTATATGCATGCTAGTCATTTCGAAATCCCATGTGTTAAACTCATAGTTTTCCCTTCACTGAGGCATCATAGATGTCTAATGGTTAGGTCCTTGATCTTTGATCATGTTAAAGGCATTCCATTGGAATGTCCACGGCATTGTTGGGGTGAAGCTATCTAGTCATGTAGCCATATGAATGCACAACAAGGGATCTCTAACCTTCCATGGTGGAAGGAGAATACTCTAAGATATGATTCGAAAGTCTTTGGCCAAAGCATATGAATATGACTTAGGAAATTTGTTCCAAATCATATTCAATTGAATCATATAGATAAGTATCACATTGGATAGTAGACATGAAACAAACTATCACTCAAACAATGTGATTAAGAGTATTGTATTAGAGAATGACCGTATTGCATTGTAGTTGTAACTGGATAGGTTCTCCAACCACTTCTACTTAGCTTGGGTAACCATGATATGCTGCTAGGTGTCACTCATGGTTTGTGGAAGCCCTAAAGATTAGCAAACACTAATTTTAAAGGAGAATTGAAATGTGGTTTCAATTCGCAATCGATCGTTAAGAGTAACAATCGCCCACTACCTTGCTAAATGGAACCTAATGGATCGTACACCGAATAAGGATGCTGGTGAAGAAATTAAATGAAATGGATAAGCAATTAAATGGTTTAATTGAAGAATGGTCAAGATTAATTAATTAGTTAATTAATTATACGAAATGTTCGTATTGGGCTTATATGTTAGTTTTGGGTTTCGGGGCCCAAAAGCGTTTTGGTCCACAAGGCCCATTATGTTTAAGTTGTATGACAACTAAAAAAAAATGGGCAAATTAGCCCAATAATAAGGTAAGGCCGGCCATAGGGTGAGGGGTTGCAAATTTGGATTAATTACAAGTTTGCCACTCACATGTGATGAAGTATAAATTCAACTTTATAGCTTTATTTTCATTTAGGGTTTTTCTTGGTGAAATGAGGTGAAACACTTTCTCTCATTTTCTCTAAAGAGGCCGGCCACTTAGAGGAGTTTTAGCTAGCAATCTATTCTTCTCTAAGTCATCCATTTCATCTTCACAATCACATCCTTGGTGAAGAGACTTAGAGACATCAAACTTTTGGTGTTTTTGGAGAACAAATCCTCAAATCCTCAAATAAGCAAAGGAGCACTAAAAGGAGGAAATCACAAGGAAGATCCAAGGAGCAAGGAGGTGACTTGAAGGCCCTCCACTTGGGTGAATCCCTTGTGTAAACAAGGATGAGCTTCAAGGGTAAAGAAACTCTAAATCTTACCTTCTCTTTAAATGTTGTTAAAGAGTTTATTGGTTCACCATATACTAGGCTTTGAAAGTCATGGGTTTTATGAATTGTTTTTTAATGCATGCCTACTTTAATGTGTTAATAGTTTACATATGTATTCAAATGTTCTTACTTGTTCTTAGTTAGGACAAAATTTTTCCTTCATCATCAAAGCAGGCCTTTGAGCAAGGTTAGCTACTTCAAGGCTGCTCACTTCAAAATTAGCTCTAATGATTTATTTAAAGACTTCCTTGAGGCATATAGGCATGCTATTCCAACGGAAATGCATGTGAAGTGTGTCAAAGATGGTAGCAACCGTGTGCCTCATGGTGGGGCTTGGAAAGCCATCAAGTTCCACCTCTACTATTTTGTGTTAAGGTTTACTTTTCCCATGCCTCGTTTCTTCCAAGAAGTGTTTTGCTCTATGAAGTGTGCCCCGGCTCAATGTTCTCCGAATGCAGTCCTTGTGATGGTGGGATTCCTCAATCTAAGCCAATTCTTTGACTTAGATCTCACCATCAACGAATTTTGGTACTTCTTTGACATTGCTCACATCGAGAGAGTTGGGCAGCTGTGGTCTCACCATAGGCTCTTCGATCATTCGAGCAAAGGAGATCATGACTAGGCAAGGGAGACTTTGGAGATAAGTGGAGAATGAGAGTCTGATTCTTCCCCCAAGATGCGTGTTCTAAGGGTCTTCATATCTGGTAAGTAGGTTGCTTAATCTCTCGACTGCTTTGTATTTATGCTAAGCTACTCTCTAATTTTCTAATTGTCTCCTGCTGCTTTTGTTGATTCAGAGTTTGGTTCAACTTTTAAGACTTCTCCGGACATGAAGAAAGTGCATGTCACTCTAGATATCCCTTCCGAGTACCGTGAGTGGCGTTGGCTGCTTAGTTCTCTTCGTAGAGAGAAAGGTAGGCTGCCCTCAAGAGAGGAGATAAAGCCGATCAAGGCAGAAACATTAGCTCATCCAATCGCCATCGTGGAGCCTACTGTAATTGAAGGTAGGAAAAAGAGACCTTCTTCGCCTGCTCAAGAGATGTCAGCTGAGAAAAAACCAAAGACTTTTTCTGCTGCTCGCGAGGATTTGCCAACTACTCCCAAGCTTGTGATTGACTTAACTTCTCCTAAGGGTGAGAATGATGAGCTTACTAGATCTGTGCCGGTGACGTTTGTCGTTGTAAATGTGGCTAGTTCGATTGCTGGTAGGATTGCTCAACATATAAGTTCATATGTGCCTTTAGTGCTGAAATTTATGCCAAAACATCCGTTTGGGGCTAAGTCTGGTTCACCTTTGAAGAGGCTTGCTATTATGAAGAGTGACAATATGTCTTTGCCTGCTAAAGTGGTGCCAAAACCTATTTCCTCTGCTGTTGAGACCGACTCGTCTACTGAGAAGAATGAGACTGTTCGTGCGGACAACTGTGAGAAATCCACCAAGTCAATTTCCAAGGAAGCTGCTGAGATTTGTGCGATTTTAAGACCAAGTCTACTCGAGGACATAAATGTATGTGTCAAATTTTTCGATGGCGTCAAAAGGGTTGTTGGCCTAAGTTCATTCGTAAAGCATACAACCGAGTATAAGAGAACTGCTCTACTGGCCATGATGCAGAAAACAATGATTCTAGTAGTCGAGTTTATGTTCCTTGATCAAGATGATACCAAGGCTGCCAAGGAGATGGCATGAACTGTGGCAGCCGAGGCTTACTCCTCGACCAAGAAAGTCAAGAAGTTGGAATCTAAGCTTGCTGCTTTAAAGGATCTAATATTTTTGCCCCCATTTCTCTGCAGCTTAAGACCACTCACCAAGAGATCATGGATTTAAAGACTAGGCTTAACGCGATCCAAGTAAAGTATGAAAGTGCAGAAAAGGAGATCGGGTGTTACATACCTCAGATTTAAGCCCTTAAGCATGCCGTTGCTTACAACCAGGTGATCTATTTCAAAAATGACGTTGATAGGCTTGATCCTCAAGTGTTGGAACTCCAAGGTGCTTTGAAGATTAACGACAGTCTTAAGAAAGAAGTGAATGAGTTACAGCGGGTCCCTGTTTGTCTGCTCAATGAGAATTAACAGTTGAAAGGTGAGAATGCTGGGTTCGAGGTTTCGCTTACTTAGAGTCAAGTTGATTCCTACAAGCTGGGCTATGTAAACCATCTCTTTGGACAATTGTCTGACTTTGAGTTTTCTGGTAAAGACTTCGAGACATTCTCTATTCCTCCAAAAGACTTGCTAGCCTTTACTTTTGAGTCTTCTATTGGTGAAGTAGTCAGAAAGGTTGGTACCCAGGATGGTGCTGCTTTTGAAGGCGTCGCGATTGTTGAAAGTGTGGTGACCGAGTAGTCGTGGGATATCCAAGTTGTTGAATAGTAGTCTTCTATGTAGCCTTTAGGATTTTCTTTGTTTTCCTTGTTGCTTTTTGTTTTGCTTGAACTCATTCGGTCTTTGCTAGTCGTTTATCAATTTTGCTAGAAAATTTAATCAACTTGTTTCATTCACCTTTCTCCATCTTCGCTTCTTTTGTTCATGCCTTAACCTTTAGACTTTATAGACCAATGGCAGGCGTGCTACTTTTCTATAAGCAAACAAGCCTGTGTAGCCTATGCAGTCGTATGTGTTGGTGTGGAACTTTGCAAAGTTGTTAGCCATTGGGTTAGTAGCCGAACCCTTACTTACAGAAGCAAACAAGTCTGCGTAACTAATGCGATGAAAGTTAAGCACTCAAATTAAACCCTCTTGTTGTCAAATTGTAGTATAAATGCAAGTAGGAATCGTTCTAAACCGGGGATTATAAGGGCTTGCTAAAACCTCTAAACTAACTCAAAAACATAAAAACAAAGTTAAAAACGTTTGAATAGACTCAAAGGACTCAAAACAGGTTCACAAGACTCAAAACAACTTAAAAACACTCAAAACTACCTAAAAACACAAACTAGGCAGTTTTTTACTCTAACACAACTTTGGACGAAATTTGGGTTTTGACTTGACTCAAAACACTCTAAAACACAAACAAAACATATTTTAAACACTTTGAAACAAGAAAGTAAAAGGGGGATTTTGGTTTTGATGAATTTGAAACAAACAAGTTATAAAACTAGGCAGATTGTAAAACGAATTTAAGAAATAAGATGATGGATGGATTAGTTAGAGGTCCGTTCTTCACACATGACACACTTGTATATGAATCGATTTCCAATTGCTTTTCAATAAACTATGATGCTCAACACCCCAGATTAACCGTGATGCACAAATTAACCCTCAGATTTTCCTTGACTCATTGAGTTGGATGAATGCATGCAACAACCCAAATGATTCTCTAAAAGTCCCCTATATGAATGCATAATAGAGATACAATCAGAGATCATTACGTTCAATGAAAATCATAAGTGTTGACGAGGCAATTATAACTATGAATGCATGATACAATTGCCAAGAATTCAATTAATGCGATTGTGATAAACAACCTTCACTACTCATGAATATAAACTTGTAACGATTAGGTGAAACTCATTTATATTCTAGCATCTAATTCATGCATGAAAACTAAGTATGCATCCTTAATAAACATACAAGAATCAGTTATGAATAAAATAGATAATTGAATTGCAATCACAACTTATCAAATCACAATTGGAAGAAATCAATTCAAATCTCAAGCGTGTTCATGGCTTCAAACTTCCCCCTAACTAAATAGGGGTTTAGCCACTCATAATTGCAACAAAATTAGAAAATAACAAAGTAGACATTGAAAGCAAGAACGAAGTACACCTAAAACGCTCCAAAGTTCCAAGCTTGAAACGCCAAGGACCTTTGTTTTCACCACCTTGTTGTAGCACAAGTGTTTAGGATGTGTATGGATATATGGATGGAATGGATTTGCACGGCTAAGAGATGAAAGTGTATGGATTGGTGAGATGTAGTATGGCTAGATAAATGGATGGAGGTCACGGCAAGGAAATTGTGTTTGTGAATGAAGTTGTGAGATGTGAAATGTAGTGTCTTTGGATGATGGCCCCCAAATTATGGTGAAGGGTGGATGTATTTATAGGCTAGGAAGATGAGTGTATGGAGTTGTAATGAGTGGATGTAATGGGTGTAGTGGATGAATGTTTGGTAATTAGTGGATGTAATGGGTGTAGTGCATAAGTGTTTGGTAATTAGTAATGTTTGGTAATGAGTGGATGTAATGGGTGTAGTGGGTGGATGTTTGGTAATGAGTGGATGTAATGGGTGTAATGGATGAGTGTTTGGTAATGAGTAGTGTTTGGTAATGAGTGGATGTAATAGGTGTAGTGGGTGGATGTTTGGTAATGAGTGGATGTAATGGGTGTAGTAGGTGGATATAATGGGTGTAGTGGATGAATGTTTGGAGAATGGATGTGTTGGGTGAAATGAGTGTGTTAAAATGGTTATTTATAGGGAGAGGATGATGCACAAACTTCAAATTTCATCCATTCCTTTTGCTCCAAACATATGCTATCCATTCCATGCCCAAAAATGCTCCAAAATGCTCCAAAATGCACTTCTTTGCCACATTAACCCTTTGGACCTACAAACACACGAAAATAGCTTAAAATACTAAAATAACTACGAACTAACAACATAAATGCCAAGAAACAAGCTAACTAAGTCGCATAAATATGCTCCTATCAGTAACCATTAGGCTGTTAACCTTGGCTTTCTCCAATTCCGTAGGTTGCGTAACAAGTATCACAACACTTTAGGACTTGGTGTAGGTCGTTTCACGCTTGGCTGAGGTTAAGCTTATTGATTATGTAGCATGGTGGATAAAGCTTTGTATATGCACGTAACCTTGTTTAACCTTTCACAAGAATGTGCGGTTATATAAGTCTAGCGCGGCTTTACTGCTCAAAGGGTAAGCCATAAGCAGTCTTCCAGAAACCGTAAGCTACCTTAGTGCACTCGGTAGCAGCTTTAAGGTTCCAGGGTAGCCGTTGATAAGGCGTACTGCGTTATGTGCCCTATCCGTCTCTAGGGCACGGTTTCCCACAGATTAGGCCAAGAGACCCAAAATCTTTTAGTTAGTTAAGCCTTGAAAAAATACCATTGTGGCTACTTCTAGGAATCCCGGTGCAAGCCAGCATGTGTCTAGTTAAACTAGGGCAACCCAACTCATCCACATTTGGATATTCGGAGTTTAGAGTTTATCCTCATGCTTTGGTGAGCAGACCCCTATGGGTGTTAAGGAATTGGTTTACCCTCTAGCACTGGAGCATGGTTGGTCTTTTAGAGGGGTGCGATTCCTGTAATGAGTCCCTAAGAAAGGTGTGGTCTTCTTTTGAAGTGGAAAAGTGATCAGTTGTTATAGACATATAGTCGAGCCAAGTTGTAAATTACTTTTGAATTCCTCATTGAAAAAAGAGTGAAACGAACAAAAACTCAGCTGTAAAGTAGAGACTGCATAACAACTAGATAATATTCCGCTTGCGAGGTGGTGCCCGTTGAGCTGCTTGAGTTCTTCGAGCTTTGATATAGCGAGTGGTCACATATGGTACTTTATTAGATTGTAGGCGTTCCACTTCTTTTCGATCTCTTTGTCATTCATGGTGTGAGGGATTTCTTTAGGTAAACGAGGATCGTCTTGTTAAATGCTTCGGCCTGCCCGTTGCCTTGAGGATATCTTGGCGTGGACATGTGCTGGTTGATGTCATATTTTTGGAGGAACTTTGCCCACAAATTTTGGGCCGTTGTCAATGACGATGGATTGAGGGATGCCAAATCGGTAAATGATGTTCCTCCATATGAAGCGGTCTATGTCAGTCTGAGTCGTGGTTGTCATGGGCTCTACTTCTACCCATTTGATGAAGTAATAAGTAGCCACGATCATCATGCATCTGCCCCTTGTAGTGGGCGGCATTGGTCCTACCAAGTCGATTGCACACTGCATGAACGGCCAATGACTCGTATGTGGTTGTAATTCGCTAACAGACATTGTTGGTACTGGCTTGTAGCGTTGGCAATGGCCGCACATTTGTACTAACTCCTTAGCATCTTGGTGCATAGTAGGCCAGTAATAGTCTGCGTTAAGAGTCTTCTATGCTAAGGATCGGCCTCTGGAGTGATTTCCACAAACACCTTTATGGATTGAGCTTAGAACCTTTAGGTCATCGAGAGGCGCTAGGCAGCAAAGATGTGGTCCGGTGTAGGATCGTCAAATGGGAATGCCATTCCACATATAGTAACATGTTGTCTTTATTTGGAACTTTTTAAACTCCAAACTTTCCGTAGGGAATGTGCCATTGACCAGGTAGTCTATAATAAAACTTTGTCAATTAAGATTTATACTAACTTGTGACACTTCTGCTGCCGGCTCCGCCTCTATGCTTGGCTTGTCTAGATACTCCACCGAGATAGAGCATTTGAGTTGGTAGTCGAGGGTGGAGCCTAGGCCAACTAGTGCGTCTGCGTGGGCGTTGTTTGCCCGAGGAACTTAAGTGAGAGTATAAGTCTGGAATGCCTCAAGTTGCTTGCATAACTTCTCTAGGTATTGCATCATCCTTGGATGTTTTGCCATGTACTCCTCAATAGTCTAGCTAGTGATTAGTTGGGAATCAGAATGAATTGCGAGCTTTTTCACCACCAAGTCTTTTGCCATTCGGAGGCCTGCTAGTAGGGCCTCGTACTCTACTTCGTTGTTGGATGTTTTAAAGCCTAGAGTGATTACCTGCTCGAGCATTGAACCGTCCGGGGTGACAAGGACCACGCCTGTTGCTGAGTCTTTGTAGTTGGATGCACAGTCGACATGCAAATGCCATAAGTCTTATCGGGTGGAGCAGGCGCGACTAAGGTGTGCTCAACTACTTTTACAGCGTCGTGGGGCTGCTTTGTTGCGTCTCCTAGGCTAGGCGTGAATCCGCCAAGGCTTGGGTTTTTATCGTCATGCGAGGTCGAAAAACTAAATTGTATTGGCCAAGTTCCAATGCCCACTTCATCACTCGTTGAGAAACGTCTGGACCATGTAAGATTGACCGTAGAGGATATTGAGTCATGACGATGACTATATGAGCTTGAAAGTATGGTATGAGCTTCCAAGTTGCAACAACTAGCGTCAAAATTAATTTTTCGATCTTCGGGTATCGAATTTCCGCATCGAGAAGAGCTTTAGAAGTGTAGAATACCAGCAGTTAGGCCCCTAACTCTTCTTCTATGAGGGCAAAGCTCACTGCTACTTCTAAGATTGCTAAGTAGATGTATAAGTCTTCCGCTGCTTCCGGCTTGGATAGTAAGGAAGGTGATATGAGGTAATTCTTCAGGTCTTGGAAAACTCTTTCGCACTCATCATCCCATTTGTCTCATTGTGCCCTCTTGATGACCTTGAAAAATAGCTTGCATCAATCAGTAGACCACAAAAGAAAACGATTTAGGGCGGTTGCTCGTCCGGTCAAACTTTGGATCTCTTTCAACGTAGTTTGAGACTTCATCTCTAGGATGGCTCGGATTTTCTTGGGATGTGCTTCAATTCCTCGTTAGGCTACTAAGTACCCTAGGAATCTGCTTGAAGATACTCTAAATATGCATTTGGAGGGATTGAGCTTCATCTTGTACTTTTTAAGGATGTTGAAAGTTTCTGCCAAGTTGCCGATATGGTCTAACTGCTGCTTGCCCTTCACCATGATGTCGTTGACTTAGACCTCCATGGTTACTCTAATTTACTTCTTGAACATCATGTTTACTAACCTTTGATAAGTGGCTCCCACGTTCTTGAGGCCAAAGGGCATGACCTTGTAGCAGTAGATGCCTCACTCGATCACGAACGCGGTTTTCTCCTTGTCGGGTTCATACATGGCTATTTAGTTGTAGCCAGAGTATACATCCAAAAAGCTGAACAGCTGGTTTCCAGAAGTTGAATCTACCAATAAATCGATTCAGGGAAACGAATAAGGATATTTTGGGCATGCTTTGTTGAGGTCGGTGTAGTCTACGCAAACCCTTCATTTGCCCTTCTCTTGCTTCGTAATTAACACGACATTGGCAAGCCATGCTAACTGTGCTACCTTTTCTTTGAACCCCTCCAGTAGCTTGTTAATTTCTGCTTTGATGATCGCCACTTTTTTGGGTGGGAAATGTCTTCTCTTTTGGATCATTAGTTTGGTAGCGGGGTCGACGTGCAGCTTGTGGCAAGCTATCTCTGGGTCAATGCCAGGAATGTCGGAAGGTGACCACACAAAGATGTCACGATTTTCCTTAAAGAAAGCCATGAATTATTCCTTCTTTGCTGGGCTTAGACATAAGCCGATTTTAGCCTATTTTCTGGCTGGTGGGGATCCAAAATGATGTCTTCGGCATCCTCTTCGGGTTTCCATCCTATCTTATATACTTTGGCACCATCTTCTTGATCCACTTACTGTAATTGCTATTAGGTAGCTCTTTGATTCCTTCAAAAAGTCTTCTTCTTTGATTCCTTCAATACTTGCACAGTGCATCGTTGAGATGCGGCCTGGTCAGACTTGATTTCTTCGAATCCTCCTCTTGGGATGCGAAATCGAATTTTTAGATACTTGACGGAAGTGACGGCATCCAGCTTGATCAACCAAGGTCTCCTAAGAATCCCATTGTAAAGAGATGGTGTTGGAAATGTGCTTTAAATCCAATCATATGATGATATATTAGGACATTTCACATGTTAAAGTAATCTAGTTTAATATAAAGGGCAAAGATTATTGTTTGAAGCCGTTTCATATAAATGTTATATGCGTAAATGATAAGCCCAAGGAATATGTAATTGGGAGGATGTGATCTAAAGAAGTTAGATTCATAAGACCATTCTCTTTCGTATTCATATCTTAAACGTTCATGATCATAGGATTGCCAATTAGGCATTAATAGTTCGTTAAAATCAGTATGTACTATGTCTTCTCTTAGGGAGAGTGACCGGTCTCGAGTCATTGGTGTGACTGACACCAAGACAAGAATGTAGGTGCTCAATACAGAATGAGTCAACTGAACACGATTAACAAGGAGTTCTCATACTCATGTCACATGAGAACTCATGGTTAGGATAATGCAAAGTAGTCCTTTGACCTGAGGCATCTTAGTTATCTTGTGGTTAGGTCCTTGATCTTTGACTATGTCAAAGTCACTCCATCAGAAGGTGCCCACGGCATAGTTGGGGTTAAGCCACTTAGCCATAGAGGCAAGTGAATGCGCAACAAGGGATCTCTAACCTTCAAACCGTTTAAGGGAGAATACTCTATGATTTGATTAAGAATCTATGGCCAGAGTATGAATGAGATTTAGGAAGTTATTCCAAATCACATTCAAGGTAATCATATAAGTAAGAGAATCACATTGGATAGTATACATGAATAAACTATCAAACCAAACAATGTGGTCAAGAGTATTGTATTAGAGAAAGACCGTATTGCATTGTAATCCTAAACTGAATAGCTTCTCAACCTCTTCTTATTAGCTTGGGTAGCCATGACATGCTAGGTGTCACTCATGCTTTGTGGAAGCCCTAAAGATGAGTAATCACTAAAGGGAGAATTGAAAGTAGGTTTCAATTCACAATCAATTTAAAGAGTTCTAATCGCCCACTGCCTCGCTAAAAGGAACCTAATGGATCGTACACCGTGTAAGGTAGAGATTGAAGAAACAATGGAGATGAGTAAGGATAATTAAATGATTCATTTATTATTTATGGTTATGATTAATTAATATGTTAATTAATCAAACGAATAAGTTCGTTATAAACCTTGTGTTAGTTTGGGCCGCAAGGCCCAATGGGATTTGAATATCAAGCCTAATAACTCAAGTTGTATGACAACTTGAACACATAAAGGGCTTGAAAGCCCAATAAACCTTTTAAGGCCGGCCATATAGAGAAAAGTAGTGAACTTGTCTTAATTACAAATTTGCCACTCCATTGTGAGGTGGTATAAAGGCAACTTTATAGCCATTTCATCCTTAGGATTTCTTTTGGAGAAAATATGAGAACATAATGCTCTCATTTTCTCTCTAAGAGGCTGGCCACCCTAGAGGAAATTAGCTAGCAATCTTACTTCCTTTAGGTCACTCATTTCTTCATCAATGATATCCTTGGTGTGGAGACTTAGAGGTTCTCTATTTTGGGAACTTGGAGAATCCATTCTATCATCCTCATCCAAGAAATCTATGGAGCTAAGAAATAAGGAATGACGGCCCTATCTCTTGGGTGATTAGCCTTTGCTTATACAAAGAGGAATCAACAAATGTATAAGATTTCTCAACTCACTTTAGTTTTGAGTTGAGTCTTGGTTCACCACACTAATTAAGCCTTGAATTTCATGGGTAAAGTTTTGTTTATGAGTGCATAAAAGCATGATTCCGCCTTTAATTGTTAATTGCATGTTGTAGATGTTGCACAAATGAACTTGTTTTCTCAAATATTTCTTTCAAATGGGTCGCTTACGATCGTGAACGCTTGCTTTGAGGCAACTAACGATGTTTTAACGTCAAGTGTGATGTGACCGATTGCAGTTGATGTATGCTCGTTGAATCCGGTGAGTACCTCCGCTTGGCGTATGATTGTACTTTCTAGGCCCATCTTCTGAATTACTGAGAGTTGAAGTAAGTTGACTGCACTTCCATTGTCAACCATCATTCTGTCAACTATAACATGGGCTAGTTGGATAGATACTACTAGTGCGTTGTCGTGTGGGAAGTCGACGACTTCTACATCCTGCTTGGTAAAGCCAATGATGGGTCCAGGTTGGGTGTCACTGCTTGGACATGTGAGACTAGTAAAGCCTACTGGATCTTTTTCTTTTTGGAGTTATTAGTGGCCCCGAAGTGCTCGGATTCGGCGAAGATGCTATTGATTCGAATCATCTTGGTTAACGGTTTTTCATCGTCGTCTACGTTCCTTCTAGGCTACACAGCTAGCTTGTCCAAGTATATGTCGACCTTGCCTTCTTTCACGAGCTTTTCCAGGTAGTTTTTCCAAGTGTAGCAGTCGTCGGTTGTGTAACCGGGTCCTCGGTGGAATGCACAATACTTGGTGTGATCTAACTTGGAAGTATCTCATTTTGATTGTTTCGGCAACTTGAACCATGGCTCATTCTTGATGTTACGAAGGATTTGGTGGATTTGGATTGAGAATTAAAGTAGTTCCTGGTTGTCGAGCCTTCCTTGGTCATGGGTCAGTCCCTACGTTTGGTTTCCTGCCTACTTTTGTTGGACTGCTTCTCGTCCTCTTTCTATTGAGCCTCTGCCAACTCTTTTCAAGGCTACTCAGGAGCCTTGCCTGCTCGTCGAGCCTCTTCCTAAAGTGCATGCTTCTCTACCAGAGCGAAATAGTCTACCAGAGTTAGATCCTCTTTCATGATCAACTTTCCAAACAGTAGGTGGTCTGCTAGGAATCCTTTTTGGAAGGCCGCACTTGCTATCGAGTCGTCGTATCCAACTATCTTCACCTTCTCTGCTTTGAACCTCTTCACGTAGTCACAGAGTGACTCTTTTAGGTTCTTCTTCACGTTGAACAAATGGTCAGATTTTTTCTTGATCGAGCGATAGGATAAGTATTCTTTGGTGAAAACCAAGGAAATATCATCAAAACTTTAGATGGATCGTGGTGGTAAGGTGTGGAACCAATCTTGCGCCTCGCCTTGCAAAGTGGTGGTGAATATCTTGCAAATAAGAGCATCGTTGTTACGGTAAAGGACTATTGTGCTTCGATAATGCTTCAAGTGCCTCTTTGGATCTCCATCTTGTTTGAAAGATGTGAAATGTGGCATGCTAAACTTGCGTGGAGGCTCTACTGCTTAATCTCGTCCATGAAGGGTGACTTGCTCATGTTCGTCATGTCCCGTCGTAGTGCTTCATCAGCAACTTCGTTGCGTTGGAAATTGCATAATCGCTCGTTCAAAAGCATCTTTACCTCTTCCTGAATCTACCTTTGTTGGTACCGGAGCTCTCGATTGACCCGGGTCTTGACCTGCTGGTCTAGGCTACTCTTCTATGTGCTCGACTCGTCTCTGTCGCAACGGCAGTGCATGTGCTCCGTTCTTAGTAAGAGAAGGAATTCGCAGGCTGCCAGTTGAGCTTAAGCTGAATTGAGTGACTGTTTCTCTTCGTCCGTCATGCTGCCTACTCCGATATGATGTGGAGGATGCTCGTTGCGGGCCTAGCCGTGAATGAATACTTTACCTGAAAGACTGCTCATGTTGATTATTGGAGTGTGGCCGCAACCGTGAATGTATACTCGTCCGTGGGACTAGTCGAGAATGCACACTCATCCGCACACTAAGACGGGAGTATACGCTATCTCGGGGACCCAATCGGGAGTGTACATTGTCCAAACGCTTGGTTCGTGGCTGGTCAAGTGGCCACTTGCCGAGACGCTGCTGGAGAGGTTCTTTGTTTGCCCTTGTCTTGCTTCGAGACACCTCGTCTGGGGTACGTTGGATCTCGATGCGCTGCAAAAGCTGATTCACCAAGGTTATCTGTTGTGTAAGGGCGCTTGTGAACTCTATAACTTGTCGAGACAAGTGTTGTTCGCCATTCGGATTGGAAGAGCTTGGAAGGAATGCATCTCCTTGAGCAGTGGAAGTGTGGTAGACTTCGGGCGCGAGATTCGAATTGGGGAATGTCAAATTTGCAGAGAAATGTGGTGAAAATGCTTCAAGTTTAATCGTAAGCCTAGAAATTTGAAGCCTGGACGGTTGAACTAATCTTGGACCGATTAAGGCTGCTTGGAAAGCCACGGAAGCAAGTTGGGCCACGGGAATGGGCTGCTCAGCGTGTGGAGCACGTGGGTGCGAAGCTAGGGCTCGGCTTGGCAACGCGTTGGGCTTAAGCAGCTCGGGCAGGCTCGGTTAGGGTTTGGGCCCTTGAAGGTTGAAGTGGCACAGCTTAGGCAGTGAGCCTTGCCGAGGGTGGCTGCTGTGGTTGTTGCCACGGTGGTGCCCCGTGGAGGTGGTGCTGCTCCACTCATCATTGTGTTAAGCCTTGTAGATCGCCGCGGTCCTAATCCTTGAACGTTGAAATTTCCATTCGTTGAGGTTTCCGAAGCCATTGTACTTTTCTTTTACGTTTTATCAAAGAATTTTTAGAAAAAATTCCAAGAATAAGAACGTACGAAAAATCTACAAATGAACAAGAAAACGAAAAACCTTGAATTCGAGAGTCTTCTACAAGCGTTTGATCAAGACTCTCAATGAAAGCACAAATTTGTGGATGCAAATTTCCGCCTTCTTCTTGGACAAAATTGCACCTACAAAACAATTAACACATTTGGTCAAGCCCAAGAGCCCCACACATCCACGATGAATGGGGGGCTTTAGTCAAAGAACCTCCGATGCCAAAGTTAGAATTTGTGGAAAAAGTGTTTAGAGAATTTTGAGAATTTGCAAGAGTGTTGAACTTAGGTTTTTTGAGAAATGGAGTGGTATTTATAGGGGTGTGGCCTAGGCCTGGCAAACGAGTCGTGTCAGTCGTGTTCGTGTCATTTTCGTGTAACACCTGTTATCTTAACGGGTCGTGTCGTGTCACACCTGTTATCTTAACGGGTCCTTAACAGGTCAGGTCACTTTACCCAACGGGTAAAGTGACCCGACCCGTTATGACCCGTTAAGAAATTTTTTTTTTTCTTAAATTTGCACATACCACACATTGTCACATAAATATTACTTCAAAACATTAAAACACATTTGTTGTTTAAGTACTACATCTACACTTGAAAATAAGAGACTCATAAAAAATACATCTATACACTACTAATCTATTACAAATATTAAATGTGCAAGGATATGCAAAATGAAAGCGTTTTTGTTTTCAAGGTTGTGAAGCCTTTCTCAAAAGTTTAAATCTTGCCAATGGAACTCAAAGCTTAATGAAAGTGACCCACTAGTGTGTTTATTTGTACTTTCATTTAAGTATAACATAAGATTTTGTGGTATCCACTAGTGTAAATATTTTAAATTGAAGATCGAATTCATTCATTGTATTCATATAGGGTTAAGGAGTGTAGTTGTAAAAAATCATCAAAATCGGAGTTAAAATAATCGTTAAATTGTGATTTTTCGTTTATAACCGTCGAAAAGTTTTGTCCCGTTACTTAATCTTTAAATGTTTGTTTTTTGCAATTTTTGGCGTATGCAATCTCGAAGCATATACAAACAAGTATGACGGTTAGATCATTGAAACTAGTTTCGTAGAATGCATATCCCATCAAAACAATAGATTCACTAACACATAAGAGTTTATTCTTACCTTCATTAAGTATAACATAAGATTTTGTGGTATCCACTAGTATAAATATTTTAAATTGAAGATCGAATTCATTCATTGTATTCATATAGGGTCAAGGAGTGCAGCTGTAAAAAATCATCAAAATCGGAGTTAAAATAACTGTTAAATCGTGATTTTTCGTTTATAATCGTCGAAAAGTTTTGTCTCGTTACTTGATCTCTGAATGTTTGTTTTTTGCAATTTTTGGCATATGCAATCTCGAAGTATATACAAACATGTTTGACGGTTGGATCGTTGAAACTAGTTTCGTAGAATGCGTATCCCATCAAAACAATAGATTCACTAACACTTAAAGAGTTTATTCATACTTTCATCAAGTATAACATAAGATTTTGTGGTATCCACTAGTGTAAGTATTTTAAATTGAAGATCGAATTCATTCATTGTATTTATATAGGGTCAAGAGTGTAGCTGTAAAAAATCATCAAAATCGGAGTTAAAATAACCGTTAAATCGTGATTTTTCATTTATAACCGTCGAAAAGTTTTGTCCCGTTACTTGATCTCTGAATGTTTGTTTTTTGCAATTTTTGGCATATGCGATCTCGAAGCATATACAAACAAGTTTGACGGTTGGATCGTTGAAACTAGTTTCACAAAATGAGTATCTCATCAAAACAATATATTCACTAACATTTAAGAGTTTATTAATATTTTCATTAAGTATAACATAAGATTTTGTGGTATCCACTAGTGTAAATATTTTAAATTGAAAATCAAATTCATTCATTGTATTCATATAGGGTCAAGGACTGTAGGTGTAAAAAATTATCAAAATAGGAGTTGAAATAACCGTTAAATCGTGATTTTTTGTTTATAACCGTCGAAAAGTTTTGTCCCGTTACTTGATCTCTGAATGTTTGTTTTTTGCAATTTTTGGCGTATGTGATCTCGAAGTATATACAAACATGTTTGACGATTGGATCGTTGAAACTAGTTTCGTAAAATGCGTATTCCATCAAAACAATAGATTCACTAACACTTAAGAGTTTATTCATACTTTCATCAAGTATAACATAAGATTTTGTGGTATCCACTAGTGTAAATATTTTAAATTGAAGATTGAATTCATTCATTGTATTCATATAGGGTCAAGGAGTGTAGATGTAAAAAATCATCAAAATCGAAGTTAAAATAACCATTAAATCGTGATTTTTCATTTATAACCGTAAAAAAGTTTTATCATTTATAACCGTAAAAAAGTTTTATCTCGTTACTTGATCTCTGAATGTTTGTTTTTTGCAATTTTTGGCGTATGCGATCTCGAAGCATATACAAACAAGTTTGACGGTTGGATTGTTGAAACTAGTTTCGCAAAATGTGTATCTCATCAAAACAATAGATTCACTAACACTTAAGAGTTTATTCATATTTTCATTAAGTATAACATAAGATTTTATGGTATCCACTAGTGTAAATATTTTAAATTGAAGATCGAATTCATTCATTATGTTCATATAGGAGTATAGCTGTAAAAAATTATCAAAATTGGAGTTAAAATAATCGTTAAATCGTGATTTTTCGTTTATAACCGTCGAAAAGTTTTGTCTCTTTACTTGATCTCTGAATGTTTGTTTTTTTACAATTTTTGGCGTATGCAATCTCGAAGTATATACAAACATGTTTGACGGTTGGATCGTTGAAACTAGTTTCGTAGAATGTGTATCCCATCAAAACAATAGATTCACTAACACTTAAGAGTTTATTCATACTTTCATCAAGTATAACATAAGATTTTGTGGTATCCCCTAGTCTAAATATTTTAAATTGAAGATCAAATTCATTCATTGTATTCATATAGGGTCAAGGAGTATAGCTGTAAAAAATCATCAAAATCAGGGTTAAAATAACCGTTAAATCGTTATTTTTCGTTTATAACCGTTGAAAAGTTTTGTCTCGTTACTTGATCTGTGAATGTTTGTTTTTTGTAATTTTTTGCTGATGCGATCTCGAAGCATATACAAACAAGTTTGACGGTTGGATCGTTGAAATTAGTTTCATATAATTCGTATCCCATGAAGTTCAATGGTGTGTGTGTGTGTATATATATATTTATTTATTAAGTAGATTTAAATCTATTTATTTTGTATGTATAATTATTATAGTTTTTAGGGGTATAAAATTTAATTTAAAATTTAATATATATATATATATATAAAAATATAACTATTATAGTTAATATTTTGGGGGTATAATTATTATAGTATATATAATTATTATAATTATTATAGTTATTTTAATATATATATATATATATATATATATATATAATTACTATAGTTTTTAGTGGTATAAAATTGTTAAATTAATATATATAATTATTATAGTATTTTTTTAGGGTTATAAAATTATTAAATTAATATTCTGCTTATCGTGTATCGTGTTACCGACGTGTATACCCGAACCAACCAGTTATCTTAACAGGTGCTTATCGGGTTACCCGATAATGATCCGTTTCGTTATCGTGTCGATCCGAACACCTGCTAATTTCGTGTCGTGTCGTGTCGGGTTATCGGGTCGTGTCAGGAATTGTCAGGCCTAGTGTGGCCGACCCTTTTGGAAAGGTGGGAACCGGCCACATTTGGTGGTTTTAGGGTGTAATTGCAAGATATTATGTCACCATAATATCTTCCAATCAATTAGAAAATTAATTAATTAATTTGGGTAATTAATCATATTTTGAATGAATATTTGGAGGTGACCTTGTGGGAATGATTTGATGAGGATGAATAAAATAGGTTTTGAATAAATACCAAGTTTGATTATTTTGACCTTGATTGAGTGACAATTGTTCGCTACTCGCGCGTAGGAATTCCGACGTACCACAAGGATAATATTATTTTTTTAACCTAAAAATTCACGTCGCCTCTATTTTTTTTTTTTTTTAATTACTTTTGGCTCAACATCAATAAATAAGTCACTCTGTGATTCGTTATTTTATTTTATTGGAACCTAACGGTTTGATCGATGAGACCAACCCGTCCCCTCAACTAAGCAGTATGTATGCCGTGATATCAGTGTATAATTAGACATGGATGGATGGATCATCGTGGACGTTTAAGTTGGTGGGTTCCATCTAAAGAGAGACCATCCCATCAACTAACCAACCAGTGAGCACCTCCCCGCCCCACACCACCCCGCCCCGCCAAATACATTCTGGACGAAGGAATCAGACGACTCCCACGCGCAAAGTATGACGCGCTCCCTACAGTTCCCTACAGTTGAGAGAGAAGAGTGTAAGTAGATAGGCCTGCGATGGGGTGGGACCCGAGTCAGTGGGTGGGGGCAGCGCGTGAAGATGCGGCATGGCAAAAGGTGTCGCTTTTTGACGGAGTGAGAAATTAGAATGATGAGAAGGAGGTAAAAGAAAAAGAAATATAACAAAACAAATGATTATCATTCATCAGGTAGTTGTTGCCTTGTTAGACAACAACTTTATGGTAGGATTTCACTTATTTTTTTCTACGTTTTATGTTAATAAAGTAAGAATATGTGATAAAAAAAAATAAAAAAAAGTAATGTTAAGCAGATTAAATTCGTAAATTAAATGATATGTCACTAATAAAAAATAAGCACGTTAATCAATACTTAAGTAATAATCTAATTATCAACCTCTATGCTATTTAGTTTACAAAATTTAATCTGGGTAGCACCTGTGCTAATTTAACTAAATTTATTATATATTGTATAAATAAGTATCTGCTTATATTTAGAAAATACATAATTTCACTATGATACATAAACTGCAAGATATAATGATATATAAATTATAAAGTATTAGAACATAACGAAAACATGGAGAACAAACATATAATGTGTGTTCATCTAAGTATTCAACAAGTTTCTTACAATTTATTAAAAAAAATAAAATACAAAATGCAAGTTATCTATTTTCTGTCTAAGTAAGAGTCGCAACTTAGGTAGGTCTGAACAGGTTAGGCGGATGCCTAAGCAGATCTAGACACTCTTTCTTATTTTTAAAACGACTAGTGATTAATCGGAACGGTAACCAACCGCCTAGCGCCTAAAGAGTCTAGACGGCGTTAGGCTGAATTTTTTAGAACAGTAGTATATACAATTAGTCCCTAACATTACCCGTAAAAAAATTGACACGTTTTATATTATTAACACGAAACGTCATATATAAGAGTAATGTTAGATAAACTAAAATTTTTAAACCATTGTTAACACATCATTTAATTTGCTATTTAATTAAAAAAAAAAATTAACCTTCCTAGTATTCCTGTATCGGTAAACCCGTGTCATGCTTGGCTTGTTGGAGTGAGGAGAGAGAATTAAAGAGACGGACAAGCTGTCAGTAAACATAGCAAAGCTTTGCTTTTCTTTGCTTTTCTTTTCCAGTTTTTCCTTTTTCAAAAGTAAAGCACATGGTGATGATCACTTGTTAGATTCTTCTTCTTCATCTTCTTTTTGCTGCTGCTGCTGTTGTTGTTTCTCGATCCGTCGCTCGTTTCTCTTCGTGTCCCCTCCGCTCCTCCCACACATTACTACATTACACAAATCATAGGGAAGTTAAAAAGTCGAGCATCACAGGCACAGCATTTGCATATTTCTTTGTTTTTTGGTCTTAATATCATCTGTAAGTACGTTTAATTTACTCTTTTTTTATTAATTAATTAGTCTCTGCATTTATTTACTTTATTTTCCTTGTTTTCTGTTGTTTTTCTGGGCTGATTCATTCAAAGTTTGAAGAAGTTTCTGCTAATTATTTTAATTAGGTGGGAGGGAATGTAAATGTATCATTATCATCAGTTATATATCGTGGCTTTGTTTTTTACTTGTTCTGGAGTTTTTTTTTTTCTTTTGTCGTAGATTTTGTAGGATTAGATATTAGATTAGTCAAACCCACGACCGTCTTGCAACTCCTTTTCACCACCATGGTAAAGGGCCACTTGCTTGTTCTGGAGTTTCTGATCCCATGTTGTTCTGGAGTTTCTGATCCCATTTCTGGACTGAGCTTTATTATCTATGGGAGGGATTGTTACAAAATTTAATTAGCATTATTTTTTATTTTAATTATTTCTCTTTAATTTCCTTGTTTGGGATTTATCTAGTAGAAATTACAAGTTGGTGGGATCAAATGATTCTGGGTTTTGTCATTTCAGATGCTAATCCATGTCCTATTCATTTGAGGATTTAATTTATATTTTTTGCTTTTTATTTTTATTTTTTATTTTTACTTGTAGTTAGTGAACAACTAAGAAGAACAGGTGTATCTGAGATAAATGCTAGGTAAAAAATCCATGTCGTCTCAGAGTTTTCGGTTTGTTTCCTTCTCATAACATTCAGAGTGATCTGTGTGGTTTGATTTACAGTAAACAGATTAAGAAAAAGGAAAAAGTATTTGCTTCTTCAGAACTGAGTTCAAAATCTGTAAATCAACCCTTTAGTGACATGAATTATGTACTTATGTTCCCTTTTTGTTCTTCTTAACACATGGTCAACTCTTCTGTATGCGCCCGGAGTAATGTTGATTTTATTAAAGAAAAATTCGGGTTTCATTAAATTGCAGAGAAAACTTTTAATTTACTTTTTTTTTTTTTTTTTTTTTTAGTGCTGACCTTATTGGGGAATACATGGCACAAATCCGAGTGCAGTGACATTTTAGGATTCATATAGTTGACTCCACTTAGTGGGATAAGGCGTTGTTGTTGTTGTATTGACCTTTTTGTGACCTGGATTCTGGAAAACAATGGGATAACGGTCTAATGCTTGATCAGTCTTGTTTTTGCCTCAGCAGAGATTCAAATCTGAACCAATGACAAAGATAAGTCCTGCATTTGAAGAGGAGATCCCAATTGAGGGAGTTCTGTCAGTTTCAGCTGATGTGAGCTTCATCTCTGATGGTTTTCCTAAGTATAAATTAGGACCTGATAATCAGATACTGGAAGAGCCCAAGGAGAATAGTGACGGTCCGACTGTGAAAGAGGTAGTTGAACAGGAAACTACCCATTTGTCAGAACAGCATAAACGTCTTTCAGTTCGTGACCTTGCCAGTAAATTTGACAAGAACTTGGTTGCTGCTGCTAAATTATCTGAAGAGGTTTCCAACTCTTTCATTTATGTTATTTACAAGACTTTGTTATCTTATTACTTCTTTTCTAGGAAGAGCTTTAACACTTAGGAGAGTACATAACGAATGAATGGCACTCTTTTGGGAATTCAGGCAAAGCTTAGAGAAGTGGCTTCTTTGGAGGGACATGTTCTTTTGAAGAAGCTTAGAGATGCATTGGAACATTTGAGAGGGCGCTTGGCAGGGCGAAATAAGGAGGATGTGGAGAAAGCTATTTCTATGGTTAGTTTTCTACGGCTATCTCCTCTTTGGTTTCACTTTTTGATTGAATTTCTCAGCTCAAATAAATAGTTAGGCTCACATGTAGCATCACTTTAACTCGGAAAAGTAGTTTATATATGGAATGAAGATCCTAAAATAGTAGAGTCTAGTCACAGGTTTTTCATTCCTAAAATATAAAAAATGATCCTTAGGAATGTTAATGTTTTTCTCTAAAAGCACTATCAGAAAAACACATTCGTGAAGAATGATCCATAGATCATGTAGTTTTTCTGTCCTCTGGAGTCTGAACAGCTCAATCTAGCGTTCAATATTATATTTCCCTGAGCCTAGATCACGTCTCATTTGCAATTGCCATTCTTATGTCCTTTTTGATCTGAAATATCATTCTGATAATTACATAAACCATGTTGTTCAACTGCAACAAAAATTATTTCTTGTCTTTTGTCCTTGACAATCACTTTATATTAAGTAATTGGGGTCTTAATGTATGTGGAAGAAATAGAATTCCGTACGGGGATTAAGTGATGAATGGTATTATGATTTTACGCCTAAATCACTTATGGGTGGACCTGGATGTGTGCATTGTCAACTTGTTTTTTAATGCCCAGGTTATACAGTACTTCGTTATTCAAATCTCAGAACACATAGATGACAATATGGGCAGTAAGGATCCATGCGAATACTTAAACTGCTTGGTAGTAAATATTATTTTACCGAGTGCAGAAGTATCCCACAGAAATCGTAAAAAATGTATGACAAGATCCTTGTTCAGGGCTTTGTTATTAAGGCATCTTAAAATACCTTGTGTAATCCCTCAAAACCACATGATTTTCATTAGTACTGTGTTTGTGGGTTAGATATTACAAGATCTGACTTTCTCTCGATTTTAAAGTGTATGTTATTGTTTAACAGAATGGCAGGGGTACTAAAACTTAAAAACCATGCCAACCCCTAAATGAAAAGGAAATTTGACCAATGAAATTATGCCTAATCGAGTAATGGTACATACTGAATATCAAAATTAAAATTGCTTATGTGGACTGTTTATATTTATCAATAATTCCTGATGGAGACACTGCCTTTCCAGGGAATTTTACATTAATTTTTCATGGATATCTTACGTTTTGCAATACTGCAATTATTCGTGATTCTGCCCTCTTTGTTATCATGTTACCTTTTCATGTTATTTATTATTACATTTAGTGACACTGCCTTTCCAGGGCATTTTACAATAATTTTTCATGGATATCTTACATTTTGCAACACTGCAATTATTCGTGATTCCGCCCTCTTTGTTATCATGTTACCTTTTCATATTATTTATTATTTAAATGTAGGAATCAATTCAAAAGCCCTCTTATTGTGTATGCAAATATGTCCAATATATCTCCAACTCTATCATTTCATGCAGGTGGAAGCTTTAGCTGTTAAGTTGACTCAAAAGGAAGGAGAACTGATTCAGGAGAAGTTTGAAGTGAAAAAGCTGGCTAGTTTTCTCAAACAGGTTGTTATTCCTTCTTAGATTTGAATGTGGCTTTTCGGGGAAATACTTTATATAAGGATTCTTTTTAACAAGTCCAGATAACAGAAGCATCATCACGAATTTGCGTTTGAATTTTACATCTTAAAATTCAACAATCAGACATTCAGATGCAACTATGTACTTAGTATAGGATAAGCTCAAACGAATAAAGATAATACTGATGCAGGTTGAGATGGACCAGGAAATCCCAGTTGACGTCCACTATCAATCAAGAACAAATCATCCACAAGTAACATATGACTTTGGTACCAATTGATGTAAAATGGAAATTAGTAAAACCCAGATTAATAAGAGTTGAAACAACTCCGGAGCCTTGAGAAAATTCTGGAAAAAAATGCCTAAATATTAAAGAATCATAGCCACTAAACTTTAACATAAGAAGATGATATCTGATTTCTGAAGAACTGATTATACCAAATGAGGTCTATACTGAGGCTGCATGCTTGGATATTTTTCCTTTATTTAAAAAATAACCACCGATGGTACTCCTTTTCACGGATTGTTACTTTATGTGGCCTCCACAAAATGGTATCTAATTAGCATTTGCTTCTTCGGGGAAGCTAAATAATTACTTAGCCAGATTCATTAACCATTCACCTTGTGCACGTTTCTGATTTTTGGTCGGGGGTATATTTCTTGCTGATGCAGCTTATGTATAGTTTGTTATCTTGCACGAACAAAATTGATTCTTATTTTATTTGCATTATGTGCAGGCATCTGAAGATGCTAAAAAGTTGGTTAACCAAGAGAAATCTTTTGCTTGTGCTGAAATTGAAAGTGCGAGGGCAGTAGTACAGAGAATTGGAGAGGCTCTTGAAGAGCAAGACATAACTTTTGAAGCTTCTAAAAAACAGGTTCCTGTGAATTCTCTTACCATTGTCTTTTATGTTCTTCCGGAAAGAATTGTTACCTCTTACATGATGGTCAAGCTTTGCAAGGATAGTTGGCTTCAGAAGAATTATGAGTGAAATGTTAACTTGATCAGTCCCACTTCATTTTTGAGACTAAGAGGACAGTAACGAAGAACTTTCTCGCTTTTGCAGCACAGGATTCTTAGATTCTCTTATATTGAATCATCATTCTTTTGTAGATCTGTTACATATGTTGTAGGATATGTACATGCTCAACTTCACTTGAATACTTGCATCTTAGCTGTTTGATCAAATAAGGTGCTTGGTGGGGTTATAATTAGGTAACTAGACCAGCACACAGGAACAAGCACAGGCAAACGCACACATATTCCACACTCTAATGAGGACTTCGCTCGAGGACTAGCAGTTTAGCTGTTATATCATATGAACGACTAAGATTGGGGTGAGAATCAGTGGGATGCATCTTAAGCTTCCCATGCATAGAAACCTTTATGGAGAATCGGTTTACAAGTAAATATTATGTTTACAGACCTCACATCCCAAGGTACCCATGCTGCGTGGGACATTGCTAGCACTCACCCTCAATGTTAGGCTTGGGGTTGCTCATTTCTCCCCTTCCATGCAAGTTAAGAGAACAAACCCAACCCACCGCTGAGGCACTCCTGCTTTCAGGGATGGAGCCAGAATTTGAAGTGTTGGGGACCCAAAATTTAACTATTCATAAAACTTATAGAGCTAGATGAAATTAAATTAGTTTCATCTCTGATCAGCAAGTCAAAACGGTCATCTTCAATCGCTGTACCTGTTATCTAGTTCACCATGTGATGCAGTATTCTATTATTGTATAATTATATTATCATTAGATTTCTCATAGTGATTGGAATACATATGGCGAGTTTCATTATGGAAATAATCAATTTCTTTACCTTTTAAATTGTTCATGGAAGTAACTTATGTTCTTGGTTCTTTAATGTTAGGATGTGGAGGAACTAGTTGAGGTGGTTCAGGAAGCTAGGAGAATTAAGTTAATGCATCAGCCAAGCAAGGTTTTGTGTTTTTCTCAACTTGGATATCTATTAATACATGTTTTACGATTTTCTAATGACTTTGTAGAGTGAAAACCCTTACTTGGGGTCTCTATCAAATGATTATTTATTTAATTGCCCAATATCTATCTTTGTGATATGGAATATATAATACAAAATAAAAACCAAAAAGGAGTTCATTCAACAGTTTTGAAGTTGAAACTTTCATACAGAATCTTCTTTTTTTAAATAATTTTCGGTATCATGGAACTTGGAGCGAACCTTTGATTTGTCAGACAATGAGAGTCTGGATAATTATATCATGTTTGAAGTCTATGATGCGTTTCTCTATTCAGTCATATCTTGTTAATTTCTAAATGTCTTTATGTTTGGAGTATTAGGCAAGACAAACTCATCCACTAAAATTTCTTTCAGGTTCTGCTCAAAATACTATTCATCATCCAATTATGTTACAACTTTTCTATATTGTACTAATTATTTGAACTCTCTTTCTCCTCCATTTAAACTGGTTGACATGTCTCTTCACTAAACAGTGCGCATTGCAACATCAATAGTATTAACTTTTAATTTTCAATTGGCACATTTGATTATTTCAAGTGAATTGTGTTTCTAATGTTATGTGCCATTGATGGAGTTTTAACATCTATAGTACGTGTTCACTTTTTCAACTTTCGATTCTATTTTTAATGAAGATAGGTGATGTTATTCTTATCATGCCAGCAGTTGGATTATTGGATTAATATGTAGCCATTGACTCTTGGTGGCTTTCACATTTAGGTAATGGACATGGAGCATGAGCTTCGTGCACTACGAACTCAGATACGAGAGAAATGCATAGTTTCAGTGAAGCTTCAGAAAGAGGTAAGTAAATTGTATTCAAATATACCTTTCCTCTCTTGAAGTTAAATTAAAATAAGTTTTATTTCTCCATAAATCGAATGCTCTTGTGTGCACGACATGTTCATTTGTTCCTTGTTTTAATAAATTTCTAAAAAGTTATATCTTAGGAAACTTGAATGACACACTATTATGTGCTGCAAATAACATACTGATGAGGATATCAAGTTTTTTGGGTTTATTGCTGGAAGAGTTAAAAAGAGAAAGAAGACAATCCAAATCCTTTTAGGACTCAGTTAAAATTTTTGAGCAGGGTTTTATTATTAGTTTCCTAATTTTATTTAAAGTTTCCCCTTTCCTGAGAAAGGAGTTCTTTCGTGCCAAACCAAACCTTAGAGTGATTTAGCTTATTTTCAGTTTTTTGTGTTTTCGCTTCGACTAAGCTATCTATATTCTGCTGCCCAACTCTGTACTACACCACATACTGATAGCAAATCTGTAGAGGAATGGGAAACAACAAACACAAAACTCATCACCCTAGAAGCTCACTAGGGATACAGAGTTAAAGGAACTCACCACACATTGAAATCCATTCATAAGTTTTTTTTCGAAGCAAAGATGACCTTTGACATCCCAAGACAATATTAACTAAGAACAATTACTAAGATACTTTGGTTAAAGACAAAGGGCTCTTAGAAAACACATGCAATTCAAGTTGGAAGACCAATGTTTGGCATAACAGTAGACAGCCTGAACTACCTTCACTAAATTGACATAAAAAAACTTCAAATTGAACTCCGTAAATAGGTATTGAATCTTGACTCTTAGAGATTCCAACGTTATGCTGCCTGCACATAATGGGTGACCCTAATTGCTGTTTAAGCTTGATGTATAAATCGCAAGAACCCTTAAAGAAATTCAATGGAAGTCAAGCTGCTTCTGTAAACTTTTGCTCTTCATGAACCTTGTAGGAGATTTCTCTAAATCTAGTGTTTGTCTTGAGCTTTGGATCTTTGAAAGAATGGCGGGAAAAAAAAAATCTCCAAGTAGTTATTTTCTTTTTGTCATTACTTTTGAGATCAAGGGTTTTATTGCTGAACTTTTCATCTGTTTTTTGTACTTGAGATTCATTTTCATTGGGACAGTCTTTCTGTTGTTAATATAACTTCCAGAAAGTGAGAATTTATAACTCCTTGCCCTCCTGATTTCCTTATTCTTACCAGCTGGCAATGAACAAGAGAGCGGAGGAAAACAAATCTAGTTTATATCTTATAGATGGTTCAGAAACTCTAGGTGCATATCTGCGAATCCAACCTGTCTCAGAAAATGCTCCACAACTTTCAAACTGTGCAATTCAATGGTACCGCGTTTCATCAGATGGTAGCAGGAATGAAGCTATTTCAGGTATTCATTCAATCAATGTCATCAAATTCCATCTATATTGTTTGATTCAGTGAAATGATATACCTGTTTGCCTTATATATACATTGTTTGCCCGTTCCCTTGTAGTATAAACCTTTGGGGTACAATGGTGATCTAACATGGTACATGTCTATTAGAGCTTTAATTGTGGGAGGTCCTGGGTCAACAGAGCAGGACAATGTTGCACACATGTCTCTGTCTCTCTTCCGATGACACTGCATGGGAGGGGAGGGTATCAGCTTGATGTACACTGTTGGCCCATTTCCTAACAGCACTTTGGGGGTATAGTGATAGTCTAACAAGAAAATGGGTAATTATTGTCACTGATTCATGCACCATGTCCAGTTCACATATTTACCTTCCACAATGTGTTTTTCTTGTTCACTTTTCACTTTAACCTTTGCTTTAGGCTCTCTCGGAATTGTAAATTGAAGGGGGATGCGCAACTCCCACTAGTATGATGTATCACACACTCAATTATTGAAACTTAAACAGCTTTCATTTGTACACGCTTATGCTGTTGTAAGTTCACTTGTTGATAAAAGATTGTAACATCCTTGCTAGATGTTTTGGTGTTAGTTGGCTGGTTCACCAAAAACATGGTTTCTCCTTAAAACTTTTATAGGTATTTGAGTCATATATACAAGTTAGCCGCATGTAAAATTTATTAAAAATAAATAAAAACATATTATCAAGAAGCGAAAAACACACAAAAGATTCACCAAACAAAAAAACAAACAAACAAAAGATAAAAGCACAAGGGCCGAACAAAGATCAAAGCCATAGAATGAAACCACATATAAAACCTAACTGAAGAGGAATGAGCAAATGTGGCGGCCGGTTGAATCATTACCCTTTGATATATTTATTTTTGGGTGACCTGCATGCGCAGTGATCATTGTTTTCTGAGTTCTGTCTGATCCAACGTGCAAAGTCATAGCTATTGTTGAGAATGAGACCTTTCATGGGCTTATAAGTAAATTGGGCTACTCCCCATATTGCCAATTGGTTTTATGGTGGAACCTCAACTTTCTTCAGCTATAGCATGCATTTGGTTTATTAGTTGTGTTTTACCATTATTTTTTTTCATTATATAGATCATAAACATAAGTGATTTTTTTCCTTCCACCAAATATTGTTATACATATCTTTTGATGTCATTATCCCGACGCTCAATATGTACGATCATCTGCCTACGTATGTGCATGCACGCATACATACTAAGATAAGTACATGAACTGATATTTTAGTCTGACAATTCCAAATATCACAGGTATAGTTTGTCACAACAAGACGTGCAGTGTTATTTAAGGATTTGATCAAGTGCTTTATATGAATCCTATTTTATCATTTCCTACTACATTGGCTTTTATATCATCAATTTGTCCTCAAAATCCTTTACGTATGTTTATACGGGTCAAATTTCTACCTCATCAGGTGCCAACAAGTCTATTTATGCTCCAGAACCCTTTGATGTTGGACGAATCCTACAAGCAGACATAATTTCCAATGACCAAAGAGTCATAGTGATGACTGCTGGTCCTATTGATCCTGGTTCGTATTTCCATAAAATGCTCCATGATTTTCTTTTTTACCGCTGATATAACTTTTAGATGTGTTATTTATTTTTTCTTTCATGTAATCAAAGTAAATTTCCAGAGTTATGTTCCTCTTTATAGTGTATTATCCATGGTTTATCTTAGATTGATCTTAGAGGAGAAAACAAAATTTTGATTAAGTTAAGTTTTAACAGCTGCAGGAATCGGAAGCTATGTAGACACACTTTTGCGAAAATCTAACACTGAATTTAATGTAAGAACCTACTTCTTTGTTGTAACTCCCAAATTTACGCACTTGATGATTTTTATGTGTTGCAATAAATTGCTTGATTATCACCTTCTTCCAAATTTATCTGCTTGATGATTCTTGTTGCTTCGGAGAGTCGTTAGGCAGTGACTATAATACTCGAATCAGTGTGCCTCCTCAAGAAAAAACAAGATCATACTATAATAATTGTGAATAGACTTTCAACTCTATAGTTGTAGCTGACCTTTAATTCTCACCGCGACTGATTTTAAACAATAGAAAGAAATGAAACATGCAGTATTTTAACTGGACACCGGTCTGCAGAAATACCTTTAGTTCTTAGTTAGTTTAATGTTGGATGTTTTGTAGGTAGTTATTTCAAAAATGAATGGACAAGACCATACATCGCATTCTGTTCATGCATTCCATGTTGGGAAGATGAGGATGAAGCTCAGTAGAGGATGGATTACCAAGTCGAGAGAAAACTATTCCTCTTCAATGCAGGTAAGGTCATTTGCAGCTACTTGAATCTATGTTCTAATTAAACATAATCTGATACAGGGAACCTTAACCTTCTTTTCATTTATCACGAAGCAACCAAAAAAGGGAAGATTAGCCTAATGAAAGATAAAAACATCGTCTTATTTAAAGAAGCGGACCTAGCATTTTTTTTCTTCGAGTAATCAATAATTTGGTGTTGGTGTTGGAATAAGGGCATTTATTTATTTTTTCTTTCCCAAAACAAAATTTGTTTTTAGGCTGTAATTATTCCGTTATAGATTCCTTTCTGGATTGTTAGCCATTCCAGCATTATCTTTCTTGGATAAATCCCTCCTATTAGCGAAGAAGCGGCATACTAGTTCTGCAGAATTGTTCCTCGTATAGCATCCTGTATACGCAAAACAAAAT
The DNA here is from genome assembly GCF_042453785.1 of Malus domestica. NCBI lineage: Eukaryota > Viridiplantae > Streptophyta > Magnoliopsida > Rosales > Rosaceae > Malus > Malus domestica. The sequence goes on from NC_091672.1 coordinate 11,758,789, forward strand.
TCTTTATCTCCCTCTAACCTATGAAGCATTTACCTCCCTTCCAAATTATAAGAAATAGTTATTGCCTTTTGGACCTGAGTCCTTGAGCTATTCTTTTGAATCCCGATACTATTATTTCTTGGAAAACAGAGTTAATTATTATGGTGCCCCAAAATAAGCCATTCTTACACTTTAATATTTCCTGTTATATAGCTATGTGGCGTTAGAGGTGATATTGCAAATGCGGCGAAGGCATTGTTCTGGCAAGCAAGGAAGGGCCTCTCATTTGTACTGACATTTGAAACAGAGAGGGAAAGAAATGCAGCCATTATACTTGCCAGGAAATATGCTCTTGATTGCAATGTACGTATCATTGTACTTGTTTGCATATTCTGTCATACCGTGCCTTTAGATATATCCCGGCATGCTGCTTTTTGTTTTCTTTCCAGTTACGATGTTTTGTGGATGCAGATCATGCTTGCCGGACCAGATGACAGAGTGTAGAAAACCACTGCTGACTCGAGGATTTGCAAATGTGAGTACGATGGCGTTGTGTAGTGTGATTAATATGTATTGTGTGTGTGTATGTGATGATAGAGTAAAATGTATGTTATGGTAATTGGGGTGTTCTTCCACTAATTTGGTTGCATCATTTTAGGCAGTGTTTTTGTTTGCCTAATCATTTGTTGTAACGAGTTTTCGTTTTATTATTAATTGGTTCATTTGTGGCTGATTTCGATTTACTTACTGTAAGATTTTGTTACCTCTGTAAACATGTAGAATTGTGGATGTCTGATCGAAGAAAACCTAAACCATAATGACTTTTCCAAATTAAAGTCTTGTAAAATTTAAATTTGATGTGTACTTTACAACCAATTCATTGGTTAAATTTAATAAATAAAAGATTTCACTCCTCGATGAGAGATTCTTTTATGTCACTAATTTAGTGATAAAGAGTTAAGTTAATGCCCGAAGATACCTAAACCAGTGGGCTTTTTGGCCATCCATATCCAGGGGGTGTTTTTTGTAAGGAGGTCATGGAAGGTGGTGGTGGTGGTTTAGACCATCTTCGACATTTTGGGAGTCCTTAACAAAAAAGCCTCATTATTAAAAAAAAAATGGACAATGTAATCATACAGAATTTAGCAATTAATCTCACTCTGGCTAATTAAATAATCTCCAATTGCCATGAAATATGATTTAGGGTTCATTCATGAAAAAATGGACCATGGTTGAAAAAGATACAGAAATATGCTTGTGTTGTGGAAGACAATAATGCACAAGTTTTTTTATTGCTAGAGAAAGCTGGAAATTAATATATTAAGCATAAAACTCCACTTAATCAAGGAAATTATTATTGGCATTCCAAAATTTCTATATTTAGAAAGAAAAATTCATTTGTGAGGAGTATCAAATGAGATTTCCTCACAAATGAGATATTTGGAGTGCCAAGAACAATTTCCTTAATCAATTATAATATAGATAAAATCATATGATGATGATTTCTTTTTAGTCAACAACTTTTTTATTAGAAATTTTATACTATATGTAATATATAGGAGATAAAAAATTATGGGGCCCTTAAAAGTTCGGAGCCCTATGCCACTGTACACACCCCCAACGCCCCCTCTGGTGGTGGTGGTGCCTGCAAGGATAGTGGTGATGAGCAAGGTATATAAGATGTTAGTAATAGAGGTAGCGGTTGTGGTGATGGTGACGAAGATAGAAAAGTGATCTCAAGATGTTGTGGCACAATGGTGATGGCAATGACAAGGTGTTGGTGGTGGTGATGTGCTTCTGGTGATGGTCACAACAAGATGGTAGTAGTCGAGGTAATATGGAGGTAGTGGTGGTGGTGGCGACATGTATGGGGTGGTGATGATGCTTATGGAAATGACGGTGGTGGCGGTGATGGAGACAGTGATGGTGATGGAAGTGGGTGGTGGAGTAATATCATTAAAAGTGGGACAATGAAATACATCAAATTTACAAGGAGAAATAGAATTTGCAATAACAAAAAATCTTACTATAAAAGCACTTACAATTAGGCCTGGCAAACGGGTCGTGTCAGTCGTGTTCGTGTCGTTTTCGTGTAACACCTGTTATCTTAACGGGTCGTGTCGTGTCACACCCGTTATCTTAACGGGTCCTTAACAGGTCGTGTCACTTTACCCAACGGGTAAAGTGACCCGACCCATTATGACCCGTTATGACCCGTTAAGAAAAATATATTTTTTTTCTTAAATTTGCACATACCACACATTGCCACATAAATATTACTTCAAAACATTAAAACACATTTGTCGTTTAAGTACTACATCTACACTCGAAAATAAGAGCCTAATAAAAAAATAATACATACACTACTAATCTATTACAAATTTTAAATGTGCAAGGATATGCAAAATGAAACAGTTTTTGTTTTCAAGGTTGTGAAATCTTTCTCAAAAGTTTAAACCTCAATTTACAAAATCCTCGATTTACATCGATCATCATGAAATTGCATTGGAACTTTGGCTTGATCTATTACCTTCAAGAGTTATGTTGATGATGTTTTCAGTAAGGTTTTCCACGTCATAACTATCTTCTGCATAAACTAAGCATAGAAAAACCAAACATTAAAAATCATTCAAATTATGAGAAGTTTACCAAAATAATTATGAAAAAAAAATAAAACAATAGTATTATACCATACTTTTATTAAGTATAAACATAAGATTTTGTGGTATCCACTAGTGTAAATATTTTAAATTGAAGATTGAATTCAATCATTGTATTCATATAAGTTCAAGGAGTGTAGTTGTAAAAAATCATCAAAATCGGAGTTAAATTAACCGTTAAATCGTGATTTTTCGTTTATAACCGTCGAAAAGTTTTGTCCCGTTACGTGCTCTCTGAATGTTTGTTTTTTGCAATTTTTGGCGTATGCGATCTCGAAATATATAAAAACATGTTTGACGGTTGGATCATTGAAACTAGTTTCGTAGAATGAGTATCCCATCAAAACAATAGATTCACTAATACTTAAGAGTTTATTCATACTTTTATTAAGTATAACATAAGATTTTGTGGTATCCACTAGTGTAAATATTTTAAATTGAAGATCGAATTCAATCATTGTATTCATATAAGGTCAAGGAGTGTAGCTGCAAAAAATCATCAAAATCAGAGTTAAAATGACCGTTAAATCGTGATTTTTCTTTTTATAACCGTCGAAAAGTTTTGTCCCGTTAATTGATCTCTGAATGTTTGTTTTTTGTAATTTTTGACGTATGCGATCTCGAAGTATATACAAACATGTTTGACGGTTGGATCTTTGAAACTAGTTTCGTAGAATGAGTATCCCATCAAAACAATAGATTCACTAATACTTAATAGTTTATTCATACTTTTATTAAGTATAACATAAGATTTTGTGGTATCCACTAGTGTACATATTTTAAATTGAAGATCGAATTCATTACTTGTATTCATATAGGGTCAAGGAGTGTAGTTGTAAAAAATCATCAAAATCGGAGTTAAAAAAACCATTAAATCGTGATTTTTTGTTTATAACCGTCGAAAACTTTTGTCCAATTACTTCATCTCTGAATGTTTGTTTTTTGCAATTTTTGGCGAATGCGATCTCGAAGTATATACAAACATGTTTGACGGTTGGATTATTGAAACTAGTTTTGTAGAATGAGTATCCCATCAAAACAATAGATTCACTAATACTTAAGAGTTTATTCATACTTTTATTAAGTATAACATAAGATTTTGTGGTATCCACTAGTGTAAATATTTTAAATTGAAGATCGAATTCAATCATTGTATTCATATAGGGTCAAGGAGTGTGGTTGTAAAAAATCATCAAAATCGGAGTTAAAATGACCGTTAAATCGTGATTTTTCGTTTATAACCGTCGAAAAGTTTTGTCCCGTTACTTGCTCTCAGAATGTTTGTTTTTTTCAATTTTTGGCGTATGCGATCTTGAAGTATATACAAACATGTTTGACGGTTGGATCGTTGAAATTAGTTTCGTATAATTTGTATCCCATGAAGTTCAATGGTGTGTGTGTGTATATATATATATATTTATTTATTAAGTAGATTTAAATCTATTTATTTTGTATGTATAATTATTATAGTTTTTAGGGGTATAAAATTTAATATATATATATATATATATATATATATATATATAATTATTATAGTTAAAATTTTGGGTATAATTATTATAGTATATATAATTATTATAGTTAATTTAATATATATATATATATATAATTATTATAGTTTTTAGGGGTATAAAATTGTTAAATTAATATATATATATATATAATTATAGTATTTTTTTAGGGTTATAAATTATTAAATTAATATTCTGCTTATCGTGTATCGTGTTACCCACGTGTATACCCGAACAAACCCGTTATCTTAACAGGTGCTTATCGGGTTACCCGATAACGACCCGTTTCGTTATCGTGTCGACCCGAACACCTGTTAATTTCGTGTCGTGTCGTGTCGGGTTATCGGGTCGTGTCAGGAATTGCCAGGCCTACTTACAATCCATCAACATCTATGACTCTTTAAAATCCTTCATAATTGAATATCACAAAATTTTTTGTAGACTTTTTAGAAGTCATAAAAAGTATCTATTCATATAGGGTGACTTTAACTCTTTAAAAGTATATATTGAATGCACCTAAATATGAGAATCCATCAAAACCGTATGAAAGTCTACCGAACTCCATATAATGATCCCCTTTAAATTTTAATTTGATAAATGGATGAGAGATTTGGCTACAATACTTATATGTATTTAATATAATCATCATCTTGACAGTCAGGTTGTGATTGTGTTAAATACATATATTTACATGAATATAACTGACCTTCAGATGATGATTATATTAAATACATATGAGTATTGTAGCTAATCCCATAAATAAGACGGTTTCGGTTCAACTTAAAACAATGCTTAAATACTCTTACCCCAAAATAAATAATAGAATACAAAAATATGAACTTCTAAAAGTTTTCTAAATTTTTTTAAATGCAATTTGGCGTGGTAAACATCATTATTTGCTACACACAAAAAGTAACAAATAAAAACTAATACCTAATATGTCATGGCATAGCAGTGAGTTTAGTTTGTTTCACCGTTCATTCAATTTTTTTTTAACAAACGATTTTTTACACTAAAAGGATGGGGTAATAAGCTAAGGCTCACGATTAGTAATAATATGATTCAAATTTACTTTAGTTAGAATCGAACCTAATAGAATTTTATTAGCCCAAATCAGACATCAAGGCTCTCAATTTTAGATTTCTTTCTTCTTGGGCTTATGCCTGGGGTGGTGTGGCAATGGCAGTGGCAGCGAGAGCTTAGGTTTATGGGAAGAATGTCAACTTGTTTACAACGCAAATTTGCCTGTTTGAGGGAAATAGTGGGAGTAGGAGAGGTTCATGTATTTAGAACAAAAGTCGGTATATATTATGTGTTATAATATACGTAGAGCGAAAATATTTTTGTATTCCTTAACTTGTATTATGACACGTGCTCTGACTCATATTCCAAGCATATTGGACATCTTGTGATAAAATTTAAGGAATTTTTTGTCACACGTAATTTCTAAACGATATTTAAATAAAATTTAAAATTAGAATTAACAATTTACAAAAGTTAGCCTGATTATACGGGGAGAAAATATTTATGCTCACTACTCTCAAGTGTTAGTGATACTTTACATCTTATTTATTATCATTAAATTAGATTAAATTTTAAAATTTGTATAATGAATATACACAAATCTTGAAAGTGAGCAAACATCCGTACATTAATCAAGCAGTAAACAAAATCAAGGACCACTATTTTATCTTCATCCACGTGTTCCACTACAGCTATGTTAGTGGGTGACCGCGCCTTCCCTGACACCTTCAGCCGACTATATTCCCTAATATAATAATTAATTTGTAATAATAACCCAACGCCAACGGTAACTTTTTAGTTCGGCCTCCAACGGCTCCAAGACGAACCTACGCCGTAGGATGAAGTACTCATCCAACGGATCGAAACTAAAAGTAAAATTCGACCGTTGGCGCGACGCGTCGGCTACCTTCTTCAAATACGGAACACGGCCCCTCTTAATCCTAGGCTTCTCTTCGCTTCCCTTCCCTGCAAAAGAGAGAGAGAGAGAGAGAGACAGAGAACGAAACGATTCGGAATGGCTTCCAGAGCAGTAGTTGTTCCACAACAAGCGAGAGGTATTCCTTTTACACTGATTCGATGCTGGGTTTCTTTTGCTTCAAAATTATTGTTTGTTTGACTTGATTAATTAAAGAATTGGATCAAAGATTTTCTGGTTTGTCTCTTGGGTTTAAGAATTTAGAGTTTATTATTTGCCAAGGATTGGATTTAGGATTTAGGGTTTATATTTCAGAAAACTTCACGTACTAAACCGATTCAAGACTTGTTTTTTTCTTGGATTGGGCTTCCCAGTACATGATGGGTTTTCGGGTTCATTTCGCTGTCTTGATTTTACCCCCGCAACCAAAGCGAAAATAGTTTGCTTTGATTTGTTTCGTACATTGACTCTGTAGTCTATTTGTTGTAACGTATAGGTGAGGCAGCAGTTGCGGAGAGAGGAGGAGGTAGGCCGCTGAAAAAGAATGTTGTTGCAGCCGGCGATGGCAGAAGGCGAACAGCGCTAGGCGATATTGGAAATGTGGTAATAGACGGCAAGCCTAATCGGCCAGTAACAAGGTTTGCTTGATGCTGCTTTTTACTTAGTTTCTTTCGTGATTCCTCTCATTTGTCCTTTCTTTGTTTTTCTTGCTTACTGATTATTTCTCTCTTCTTGTTTTAGGAGCTTCTGTGCTCAATTACTCGCTAATGCGCAGGCTGCAGCAGCTGCCCAAAACAATAAGGTTCGTCCTTCCCCATTCTACTTTATTACTTATTATTTATTATCGTTATTGTTATCTCTTGTTCTCTAAAAATTAGTAATCCGCGTACAGAAACAAATTGGTCTAAATGTGAAAAGAGATGCTCCTGTTGTTGTTGATGGTGTTAAAAGAGCTGAGGTACCAAAGGAGGTGGCAGCAGTGGCTCAGAAGAAGGTGAATGCTGTTGTTGATGGTGTTAAAAGAGCTGAGGTACCAAAGGAGGTGGCAGCGGCGGCTCAGAAGAAGGTGAATGTTAACCAGCCCATGGCCAGGGAAGTCAAGGCAACAGAGGAAGAGAGCAATTTGACCGCTAAGCCAGTTAACAAGAAAAAGGAGGCAGACGGAACCTCAAGGAAGAAAGCACCAACTTATACTTCAGTCCTTACTGCTCGAAGCAAGGTAAGAAATTGTTGTTTGAAGGTTAATTTTGACGTTTTTTATGTTGTAAGTTGTAATGTGTGTGTGTGTGTGTGTGTGTGTGTAAATTATATATGATTATTAATGTTGTTGTTTCAATTGGCAGGCTGCTTGTGGTGTGACTGATAAACCAAAGAGCCATAATAATATTGTTGATATTGATGCAAATGACGCCGGTAATGAATTGGCTGCTGTTGAATACATTGAGGACATGTACAAGTTTTATAAGCTTGTTGAGAATGAGAACCGCCCTCACGACTACATGGACTCACAGCCCGAGATTAATGAAAACATGAGAGCAATTCTGGTGGATTGGCTGGTTGATGTGCATACCAAGTTTGAACTCTCTCCTGAGACATTCTACCTGGCCATCAATATAATTGATCGCTTCCTTGCGGTTAAGATTGTTCCCAGGAAGGAGTTACAGTTAGTCGGCATCAGTGCTATGCTGATTGCCTCCAAGTATGAAGAAATCTGGGCCCCTGAAGTCAATGACTTTGTTTGCCTTTCAGACAGGGCTTACACTCATTCTCAGATACTCATCATGGAGAAGAAGATACTCGGAAAACTCGAATGGACCTTGACTGTGCCTACACTTTATGTGTTCCTCGTTCGTTTCATCAAAGCGTCAATTCCAGATCACCAAGTCAGCAGTCTATTCTTCTCTAATTCGTGTCATCTCTCTGTGTTCTGGCTTGTTCGTCTGAATTTGAAAAAATTAATAATTTGAAATTGAATGTGCAGATGGAAAACATGGTTTATTTTCTGGCGGAGTTAGCTACGATGCACTACACCACGACTATGTACTGCCCCTCCATGATTGCAGCCTCAGCAGTCCATGTTGCCAAATGCACTTTAAACAAGAGTCCCGTTTGGTCCGAGACACTCAAGCTTCACACTGGTTTCTCAGAACCTCAGCTCAGGTAACTAAATTCTCTCCTCTTTCTGTTTCCTTTCTTTTTGTGCAATGTAATGTTATCTGGAACTAACGTAAATGTTCTGGGCTCACCAACAGAGATTGTTCCAAACTATTGGCGAGCTTGCACGCAATGGCAACAAAAAGTAAGCTTCAAGGTGTGTACAGCAAGTACTCAAATTCGGAGCACGGAGCTGTTGCACTGCTTCCACCGGCCAAAGCTCTTTTGGCTCGAGCTGGAACTCCGTCCACATCCACGTCCATCACTAGTATTGGTGCTGCTGCTGCCAAGGCCAGAGTAGTTTAATCATCATCACCTTGTCACTGCTTTATGTGTGAATGTGAGGTCATGGGCCGCATGGCCGGGTGCAATTTTATGTGTTTTTTTTATCTTGTCAAGCTAGTATGGGTCAATCAGAACAAGTGATGTACTATTCGCTTCATTCATTCATTAATTCTAATTACAATTGGAACACTTGACCTTTAAGGGGGTTCCCAAAGACAAAAAGATTGGTGGCCACTTGTTTACAAGGAAGAACATCAACTTGGTGGCAACAAGTTAAGGCCTCTCGGATTCGAATGGGGAAGAGAAAAATTGAAACATGGGAAAAGATGAAATACATGTGTGCTGAATTTTTGCCTCACAATTAAGCAAGATCTTTGGCAAGTCAATAAGTTAGTGAGTTTTTATACAAAGGAATTTTACAATCTACTTGCACGAAATGGCTTGCACTACATTGGAGGATTGTGCCAAAATATTCATGAGACTGAATCTATGTGATCCTTATAGTGTATCTGAAGCACATCTCTCTAGATTGAGAAACAAAGTAGTCGACATAGTGCTTCTTTATGGGGTTCTGTAACGCCCGACTTAGGATAATAAATTTTTCTTCTTCTTCTTGATCCAAGGCGCGAATCATATCCCAATTATAGAATTAGAAACTTTCTATAATCAAGATAAAATAAGTAAATATTTTAATAATATTTTAAGGCCATCTCCAACCGAAGGAGGGTCAGAGAGTCCTTTAGGATAGCCCTCCAAGAAATTAATATTTTAATAAACAGTGTCAGACCATATTTCTTACCATCTCCAACCGAGAGACCAAAGGGTCATAGGCCAAACATAGCCCTGTGACAAAAAACCATCTCCAACCGAGGGGGCCAAAGGGCTATAGGCCAAGCATAATTTATTATTTTAATTGAATTAATATGGTTACTTAAATTAAACTACCTCAATAATTTTTCGAGATGGAATCTCAATCATTTTTTCGGATAGGATTTCGAGTGACACGTGTCGCTAAAGTGAGTAACTTTGCAGATTTCTTGTTGCTATGTAATCTCAATAATTTTACGTCTTGGATTTCGAGTGCCACATGTCGATATGTGCATAACTTTGCAGATTTCTTGTCAATATGGAATCTCAATAATTTTTTGGATAGGATTTCGAGTGCCACGTGTTGAGATGTAGTTGGTTATGGAAATTTTAGACAGGATTTTTAACTGCGAGGCACTTTTTATCTTTAACTTCCAATGTCCATAAATAGGTTAGATATTAGGTAATTCACACACCTTCAACTTTGCCCTCTCCAATATCGCTTTTAATTCAAGTTTGCAATGAATTCCAACTTTCGATACTCTTCGGATTCCAACTAGGGGTCCTCATCCAATTCCGAATTGGAAGATAAATAGGCGCAGATGAGACGAGAAGGTGAGGAGTCCAATGAAGAAGATGAAGCATGGTGCAACACATCATATATGGCAGCCATGGCTGGGGTCATGGTGTGTGAGCCAACTGAAGAACAACCTTAATGTGGTGGCTCTGTTGCTAGTCGCTCTTACAAACCACGAAATAGAAAGATGGTGCATGTGACTTTGATGAACAACTACTTCAACCCCAACTCGGTGTACACAGAAGAGGATTTCAAACGTTGCTTCCGGATGAGGCGTCATGTTTTCAAGCATTTCCTTCATATTGTCCAACATGTCAATCCATACTTTCCACAGAAACTAGACAAAGCAGGCCGCCTTGGTTTCTCACCTCATTAAAAGGTTACTATTGCACTCCGAATGTTGGCCTATGCCTCCTCAGCTGATGTTATGGTATGTTTGAGTCTACATGCCTTGATAATCTTGCTGAATTCTGTCACAGAGTTGTTTAGCTTTACAAAGAAAAGTACCTCCGTGAACCAAATCAAGCAGATCTGGATCAGCTTCTTCGCAAATTTGAAGACCGTGGCTTTCTAAGCATGATAGGGTCATTAGATTGCATGCATTGGCAGTGGAAGAACTATCCCACCAGATCATCACGGAAGATCATAAAGGAACCGACAAGAGGGTGGAGTCAAGGTAAAGTGAACTTCATCATGATGTCATGCATCATATTACACAACATGATTGTGGAGGATAAGCGAGATGGCTATATTGATGGAGAGTCTGATGACGATCAAAATGATCCAAATAGGCCAAGGAGGGCTCGTGCAAAAATATATGATGGGCCTAATTTGCCTTTGGATCCAAGAACTTAATCTCTTTAAATGAGTACATGAGGCGCTATAGGATAATACGTTCGCGTGCCACAAACAAGTACCTACAATAGGATTTTGTTGTACATCTTTGGGCCAAAAGAAGCATGGAGTAGGCATTTAAGTTTTATGTTGTTAAACGTTTTTTTTAATGTTGTTTTAAGTTTGAATAACTTCCCTAACTAGTACTAAGGTGAAGATTGTGTTCTTTAATGTTGTTTAAGTTTAATATTATTTAATGTTATTTAATATTGTTTAATATTATTTAATGTTGTTTAATGGCTTAGGTAGTTATAGGGAAAAAAAATTAGAATTTTTAATATATTTTTTTTAAATTTGTAAAAAAAAAAAAAAAAAAAATTCAAATCCAACGGCTACCTGGCATAGCCATTGGGCTTGAATTTCTGAACCGACCCGGGGCTGGCTGGCTGGTCTGGGCTAGCTGGTTGGCCCGATTGTACAATTGTGGTCATGTGGGGCCCATGATCCCTTTGTCCTAACTTTCGATTGGAGATGACTTTCGTGTCATTTCGGGCTATTGTTAGCCCTATGGCCCTCTTGCCGGATAAGTTGAAGATGGCCTAAAATTCTGAAATGAGAGCCTAGTGATACTAATAATTTACATAAGAATTTACAACTCACAAGCTATACAATAAAGTTTCTTTATTCTCTTGTTTAAAACCTTAAGGATAACTTCTAGCTAGTTTCCAACTCTTTACAAAGACCTTAGGTTTCCGGTTCAATACCTGCAAGATCTATAAAGGGGTGAGCGAAACCATAGCTTAATAGGAAAATAAACCTCATCATGAATAATTGATCAGACTAAACAAAATGACACACAACCATAGATTTCAATCTTGAGAGATTAGAAACAATAATTTCATGATAATGCATGAATGTTCCCTAATCCCACCTCTATTCTCATTAATCCATACTCCAAAGCACACAAGGCCTCACACGTTCCATACCGTGCTTTGGACTCGAGTGTCTTGTTATATAAATTGACACCCATTAAACAAAACTTGTTTGCCCCCTAAATTCGCCATGGGCCTTGAGAGCATGTTGGAAATTTACTCGAAAAAGAAACTGGTGGTTGAGAGCGTGCCGTTACTACTTGCTACTAGTAGACGGGATTTGAATGATTGACAACCAAAGGGGGCTATTTAGCCCCCTCAGTAATTTGTTATTTTAAGTTTGTTCTTTAATTTCATTGGTTAATTGAATTAAACTACCATGTGAGGTATAGTTTTATTGTTTGGCTTCTCTTGTCAAATGTTGTAGATTGTACCACACATGCTCTAATTAGTTTTAGGGTTAAAATACTTGTTTGGGATCATGCTGCTGGAAATTTTCATCTTAAGAGCTTAATGTCTCTCATCAAAGGTTTGTTCATACATATGCATTTCATGCCATTATTTCTAGTTCATTATGTCTAGTGGTTCTGTCTAGTCAAAACTTCTCGCTGCTATCCCACGAGTTGGGCATACACTTTAACATAACCCATATGGGCTTTCTGTCAGCCTTTTCTTCGAGAGTGTTTTTCAACCCTAGATCTTTTTAGATTGTGTGTGCACATGACACGTGTCTCTTCTTGTCTCCTTTCTTGTATGAAAATAAAGCCTACTATAAAAGCTTCATCTAGGGTTTCATTTTCATTTGGCTAGGTGATTTATTTTTGAGAATGATTATTTTCAGCTGGGAGCTGCTCTTTTATTCTTACTAGAAAACCTTAGCCATAAGATCACATTCATGCACTAAATACCAAGATCATTACATATTAGGGCTGCATTATTTTTGTGGTTTTGATCTTTGTTTTAGATTAGGCTTCTCCAGTTTCAAATCGTTGAGTTGACCTCTTTTTGGATTCACGTCAATTTCATCTTTCAATGTTTATGTTTGACTGGTGAAACCGACTAGACATCAAATCCTGATTTGCATCAACTTCATCATAACATCATTTGCATAAGTTGGTTGGATTTTCAGTGCCACAAGGTGAAGAGCTCAGGAGGAGCTACCACTTTGTGAAGATTGAAGGAGTTCATCTCGTGTAAAGTAAGGTTGCATGAAGATTTTGAAATTGCAGGTTATTCCACCTAGTACCAATTTCATACCATATTAAAATAAGGTTTCCAGACATATTTTGAGTGCCACTTGTCGCTAAATGAATAAGGCTTCGCATTTCTTATCTTGATATAATCTCAATAATTTTTCAGATATGATTTCGAGTGACACGTGTCGCTAAAGTGGAGATTGTGTTGTTATTTGTTAAATGTTGTTTAAGATTCATTTTATTAAATATTTTAATTTTACTTGCATGTTAACAACTTAGACATTAAAATGAATTAAGATAGTATGGAATGGTGAAAATGATGTGAGAAATCGTGTAGAAATGACTCAGGTATTTATGGGAAAAAATAGAATTTTTTTATTTTATTTATAAAATTTCGTCTTAAAGAAAGAAAAAAGCTTACATGACGTTAGTTGACGTCAGCTAGTAGCACAACTAAACCCAACTAAACGGGCTGGCTGGCTGGTTATCCCGTCCATTTTGCTGGATTTTGGCTCGGTGGGTCCCAAGATTTTTGGCCCAAACCTCCATAGGAGATGGATTTTGTGTCAAAATGGGCTAACATTTGGCTTATGACCCTTTAGCCTACCAAGTTGGAGATGACCTTAATGTTATAATAAAATACATGCATTTTTTTGGAGCTATAATGCATGTATCCCTGCCTTAAGTTTGTGGCTTATGATTATCTGAATCTTTTAGCTTTTTAGGAGTTATCATGTAAGTCTTTATTTCATTTGTCTTTTCATATTTCTCATTTAAGTTGTAAGCATATAAATACAAGTATTTGTAAGGCCGAAGGAAGATAAGTTGTTTGAATTATCATATTAAAATTTGAGTTGGAACCTGGTTTTTGTGCCTTTCTCTTGTTAAAGAGTTTGAAGCTTGGTTCTTCTAGTTGTCTACGTTGTAGGCTGGTATTAGAACCAAAGTGTATAGGGTTTCAGGTCTCCTTGCATTAGGAGATAGTAGACCCTACCTATCTATCTTATTTCTTTGTTTTATTTTCATTTTTATTTACCACTACGTTGTGCCCTGCATCAGTTGGTTATCAGAGCTTGGTTACGTTCTTTAGGATCTTTCCTATCTCTGATTACTAACTGATGCAGGGCGCATCGTGGTGGTAAATAAAAATGAAAATAAAATAAAAAGATAGGATTGGATAGATAGGAAAGGTCAACTATCTCCTAGTGCGATGGGAGACCTGAAATTATCCTCGTTTTGATTAATGGAAGATTCAGAGTATTTCTCTCCATCATTTTAGTGTCTTTATCTTGTTTAACAGTTTGTTATTTTGTTCATTTAGTTGCCTACATCGTAGGCTGGCACTAGAAAGTTCTTAGAATTTTCAAATCTCTCCTTACACTAAAAGATAATGGATCCTACCTATCTATCCTATTTTTTTTTCTTTTTTATTTACTACCAAGCTACTTCTTGCATTAGTTGATTACCAAAGCCCTAATCGATATTTGGGTGATCATGAAGTTTGTTTGTACCATACTTAGGGCCTTCGTATTTAGACCTCGTATAAATACTCGGGGGACTCAAATGTAATTATGTAATAAATGAAGGGGCAAATATATAATAAGTGAGGAGCCCTTATTCTATAAAAGGACTCCTCACTCTCCTCATTAGGGGAGGACAAGATTGAGGTCAAGGCTTAGGGCTGGTTTGGTATTGCTGTGCTTTGAAAAAAAGTTGTTGTGAGAATAAGTGGCTGTGCTGTGAGAATAAGCGGCTGTAAAATAAATCAGAAGAGTGTTTGGTAAACTTTTTTGTAAAAGTGCTTTTGGAAAAAAAAAAAAAGCAGTCTGATAGTGGGTCTTTTCATTAAAGGAGCACTGTAGCTTCGTGTGCTTTGAAAAAAAACCAGTTTTCCAAAGCTGCAAATAGCAGCTTCAGCTTTTTCCTTTGATTTCAGCTTATTCTCACAGCAGCTTCCAAAATAAGCCATTTTTTTTTCAGTTTACCAAACACCTAAAACCCTCCCAGCTTTTTTTCATGGATGTTTTTTTTTTAAGCATCTTACTCCCAAACCACCCCTTAGGCCACAAAAAATGGGCTAGAGAGAAAATAGGCTAGAGAGCATACTGCCTCTAGCCTTCTTGTATATTCACCATTCAAAATGAAACAATATCAACATCAGTGTGGACGTAGCCCAAACATTGGGGTGAACCACGATACATCTTGTGTTCTTTACTTTCTTGCAGATTCACGGTCAGATTTACGTTGTTCCAAGACCATATGGTTTTGTGCATCAACAAAGTTAATCGTTGTAAGGATTATAATTTTGCCCTATACTTGATGGAGTAAATGGAGATGAAGTTTTAGGTTCAATGATTGAACAAATTTTGAGAAGCTAAACCTGGTGGTAAAACCCCTTATTGATTTCCCTAACTTTTATGTTTATGTTTGGGAATCATTCATTGCTTGTCATGTTACAAGATTTTATTTGGAGCAAAGAACTTTTTCACATTATTCAAATTATCTCTACAGTTTTTCAAGTCATAAAATAAAGATATTTCTTGGAAATTATATGTGCTTTCTATTTCTAATACAACTGCTCTCATCAAGAAAAGATTAAAATCTATATGGAACATGAGAAAGTAGCATACAGAAAAAAATTATTTGAAGTGCTCTAGAATCTGGAGTCCTTTGAAAATTTGTGCTTTTACATGGCTATTGTGGAAAATGTTTGGTTGGACATCCAAAAGATCAAGAAAGACTAAACAAAACTCGAGAATGAGTTTTCTTCAAGAGTGGGACAATGATGTAGGCCATGGACCAAAGACATTATTATATTTAATAAGTGGCAGCTGAAATTTATGTATTATAATATTTTTCATTTTAAGTTGTAAGCTTGCATATAGTTGTATTTGTAAGGCAGAAAGGGAAAATTGAGTACATAATTTGTCACATTAGCTATTATAATATAATTATACTTATTTTATTTGTCTACAACGGAGATGATCTAACTATGCTCTAAAATCACAAGTCCAATGTGCCTTTGTCCTAAGGATGCGAGTAAATCGTGTAACTCACCATAAAGAGCGTGTGAGGAACGCGCAGCTGATACTTGTACCCTCCTTTCGTAGCTGCCAAAGTTTTGCTCTCGAGATCGTATAATTAAGTGAGTGATTGATTGATGATGGTACTACTACCACTAACTTTGGCTGGCTGTTGAATGACAAGAGAGCTTGCATCCTGCGGCTATAAGTTGTCGTGCGAGTCTGGAAATGCTTTTAAAATAATTGAGAGTATTTTTAATGAAATTAATTTTGAGTTTCAAAAGATTTTTAGAAGAAGTACAAGATATGTGGTTTTTGCAAGAAACATTTAAAGTGTTTTTTGCAAGAAGCATTTAAAAGTACTTCTTCAAAATCTACTTGAATTTTTAATAAGAATTCATTTTAAAAATATTTTCACTTTTAGCTAAAAACGCTCTCAATTATTTTAAAAACACGTCGAAATTTTAACACTCAATCACTCTCCTTCAAATCCGGAAAATAGAAATAAAAACTAAAAAGAATAAAAATGAGGAACAAGAAACAAAGAGAAAACAAGATCCACCTCGAACCTCACTCCTCCTCACCCTCCTCCGTCCTCTTCCTAAGCGCATCGATCATCAAGCATCAATCATCGATCATCAAGCATCAATCATCAATCATCAATCATCAATCAATCCCTCACTCTCTCAATCAGCTTACAACAATTCCATCACCTTCAGTCTCCTCTAGTAGACACTAGCAAAGTAGCAAAACTGAGCTGCTGTGTGAGTCCGTCTCTTTTGGGTCCGAGGAGGAGGATGAATCTCTTACATGCCATCTGACTCTGTCTCTGTGTTTTGATTTGTCGGGATCCGATCAATCAACTGAATTGAATTGAGTAATGAGGGAAGATGATGAGTCCAATTGGTTCTCCAGATGGGAGGAAGAGCTGCCTACTCCCGACGAACTCATGCCCTTATCCCAAACCCTAATCACTCCTGATCTTGCCCTCGCCTTTGACATCTCCCACCAACACCCTCCTCCTCCCCATTCCCAATCCCAACCCCAACCTCAACCCCCCCACACACCCCCTCCCCCGCCTCCTCCTCCCAATTCCCTCCCTCCCGCTACCCCCACCCACCCCAACTCCTCCGCCGACTTCGCCGACTCCGCTGACTTGGGCTCCGGTGCCGCCGGCGATGAGCCCGCCCGCACCCTCAAGCGCCCCCGCCTCGTCTGGACCCCCCAGCTCCACAAGCGCTTCGTCGACGCCGTCGCCCACCTCGGCATCAAGAACGCCGTCCCCAAGACCATAATGCAGCTCATGAGTGTCGACGGCCTCACCCGCGAGAATGTTGCCAGCCATCTGCAGAAGTACCGTCTTTATCTCAAGCGGATGCAGGGCTTGTCTGGAGGTTCTGCTGGGGGTGCCGGCGCGGGTGCCGCTGGCTTGGCCGCCTCTGCCGATCCCGCCACTGACCATTTGTTCGCCAGCTCCCCAGTTCCAGCTCATTTCCTGCACTCGCACCCTGGGGGGCGGCCCAATTCCGAGCATTTCTTGCCGTTTGTGCCGGTGGCTCTGCAGCAGCACCACCATCACCAGCAGCAGCAGCAGCAGATTGCAGCGGCAGTGGCAGCCCATCCGCAGTATCACAGGCAGGTGGGGCATTTTGGGTCGCCACCAAATGGGCAATTCGAGCACCCATTCTTGGCGAGGCAGTCTTCACAGCCGGTTCATAGGATGGGGGCACCGCTGCACAATTCAGTGCCAGGCTATGTAGAGGACTTGGAATCAGCGAATGCAACTGGTGGCAGGAAAGTTCTTACTCTATTTCCAATTGGGGATGATTGAATTAGGGTAAATGTCATCACTTTGTTCCCTTTTTTTTTTCTTCTCATTCCATCTTTCTACTGTTAAGTTCATTTTAATTTCTGGGTCATGTGAAAATTGGTGTCTGGTTGTATTTGTTGGAAAATACACTAGATTTCCTTGTTGTGTTAGCGGGTGGTTTGGGCTTCAGATGAGATCTGTGAATCCTTATTGCGGATCCAAAATTTCTGGTTATTATTCATTTGTTGCCATCGGGGTTTGTTTTGCTGTCCTTATGAGTTCAGTAGTGTTAGGAGGGGTGTATCCATGTGTCCTTTTCTCTGGACTGCTACTTGTGTAATTATATTGCTGGTTGCAGTCTATAATCTATATCTGGGGATAATGATTGTGATGTCATTCGAGCGACATTGATTCAAGCTCTTCTTTGGTAAAAATCATAGTGGTATCATGACGGTCAATCAATCCAGCTTTCTTAGACGTTCATTTCTACCTTTTTATATAAGGAATCAACTGGGGTTTCTTTCAAGTCAGAGTTTTCGTGCTGTCGAGGTTTTCTCATTGGTATGGCTGGTAGCCTGGTAGGATTGGAGGAAGCAACAGTTAACTAATTTTGAGCTTGCAATGAGGATAAATAATGCTATCAAAAGTGCTCCTTGGCTTCTCTAGATATCTAAAGATGCAGTTGGTAATTGTGTTTGGACGTATTTGGCACCGCTTTTCTTGGCTTTTGGGAGTTGTGCCGTGTATCTCTTAGTTTAGTATCATATAGGGGCAAGTTTTACTTGTTGTACATTGTGTAAGTTTGTGGACAACTTAAACCCCCTGATGCTAGGGGTCTGCTGAAACAATTCTGATTTTATTAGAAGGTTATCTTAATGCTTCTTGATCTTTTATTTTGATCTGGCTCTATATCTTTCGTTGGTGCTTTTATCGCTTTATTGCTCATATCTTCTTTCATGTTTGCATCATATAAGTCATTCAGATGTTTTTTATTGTTTGAGGGTTCCCTTGCTTATGGACTGGGATATAGGTTTTGCTACAAGGTCCTCTATTCTTTCTTGTTCAGTATTGAAACGTAAACACATAAAAATGATTGGCAAACCTAGATCACTCAGTTTCAATTCTTTTTGGTTAACATTGTAACAGTTTAGACAAAAGTGAATAGAATTTTTATTTTTATGAATAGATTAGTTGAGCGAGCAGCATCCTTGAAATGACGAATATGTGAGAGTCCCATTGAGTTACTGCCTGTAAATTTGTAATGCAAGTGACCAAATTTAGATGTTATGCAAATGGATTGGGAATGGCATTTACAGTAAAATATTATAGTATTAGATCCCCGTTTAAACATTAAGCTTGATGATAATTATTAGTAGAGTTACTTCTTTGTCACATAATTTATCAGCTTAAAAATGAAAGTTCAAAAACTTCAAAGTTCAAACTATATAGAGTTTCAGTGGGTTGTTATAAAATTTAAGTGATGATATTCTGTCTGAGTTATTGTAACTGCATAGTGAAAGAAGATGGACACTAGTTATCCTAGTACTCCTATGTAAGATTTGAGGTTTGGGTTACATTTTTAGTTTCTAATTCCATGAGATTACTTTTAGTTAGGCAAAAGTTTGAATTGTGCATCGTATTACATCTGTCTTACTTACCACCCATGGTTTTGGCTTACCTGTCCAGCTTGCAACTTGATATTGTAGTTAAGCCTAGAATGAAGAGAAATCTACATAATCTTGTAATTATCGTATGCTACATTCTTTCTGTCTATCTCTTAATCTGAGTGGTGGATAGAAGGATTATTATTTTATTTTATTTTTATGAGTGCACGCTTCTTTCATGAGAAATTACTGCTGTTGAAGTTGTATGTGATTCTAAATGTAGAGGTAAATTCACATCTGAAACTCTCTTTTATAGCTCATATCTCTTGGACAGGTACAGTAATGCGATGATATTTTAGACTTCCATCTTGTTTTCCTCGTATGATTCATTAGATTGTTAAACCAAATGTGACGGTGAACCTCTTAGAAACTTGAATTATTAAGTTTGATCTATCTCATGTACTCCACTTCACTAGAGCATTTTATTTTCTTTAACCTGGCAACCGCATAGAAAGAAGAAGCTGATTTGAAACTTGCTTGAAGCTTCTGGAATCTCTGGATTCGAACACATACAATGTTATATTAGTGTTGCAATAGCGATAACATATCCCGTCCTCCTTTTCTTTTCCTTCTTCTTCTTAATTGGTGCTTCTTTACTCCCCTTGGTATGCTGCAATTTCGATGAATGCATGTATTCCTTTAGAAAAACTTGGGTGGCCTGGCTTGTTGATCCGGTGCTGGTTTATGTGT
Organism: Malus domestica; assembly: GCF_042453785.1. Taxonomy (NCBI): domain Eukaryota; kingdom Viridiplantae; phylum Streptophyta; class Magnoliopsida; order Rosales; family Rosaceae; genus Malus; species Malus domestica. The sequence goes on from NC_091672.1 coordinate 11,778,790, forward strand.
GGATTTGTTTTTACACAGTTTGATGATGATGATGGACTTATAACTGGTTGATGTTATTTTAATGACCGTAGACGGATATTATTGGTGCGGTGCTTTGAACTTTTCTCTTTGCTTTGCAATCGTATGAAGTTTCTCAAGATTTTCCTAGCTAGTAAGTAGCAAGTATACTATCTTATTATCTTTGACAGCCTTACATTGAGATTTTAGAAGATGCCAACCAAGAGACATGTTGAGCTACAGGAGGGTGGAAAGCACGCCAGATCTCACAATATATATATATATATATATAGAGAGAGAGAGAGAGAGAGAGAGAGAGAGAGAGAGCCGCCTTTAAAGAAGGGATTCCATTATTTTATAAAAATGAGGATTAATTGTGAGACCTATATCACATCGAACTTTAACGATCCGAACAGTTTATTTTCAAGATGCACTTACACCACATCAAACTTTAACGATCCGAACTGTTTATTTTCAAGATGCACTTCATAGATTATCCTTACAAAATATTAGCCAAATCAGAAATATTTGAGGCATCTTATTCAGTTCAAAGAAATTAAACAGGCAAATGATTTCAAATTGAATTGAATTTTGCTAGGATGATCTATGAATTGAGACTTACAAAATAGATGGTTCAGATCGTTAATGTTCGAAATGGGGTTGGTCTTCCAAGTAATCTCCATTTTAAAAAAAAATGGATATCCCTTCCATTATTTTTATTTTTATTTTTATTTTATTTTTATCGAAAGGATCCCTTCCATTATTAGATTGACATTATAGTTATTATTAACTTAAGTAAAGATTCCCTTTGAGGCTGGTCCAATCCAAACGAAGGAAGAAAGGTCTTGGCCATTGAGTTTTAAGTTTTAATTATGCATTGGAAACTTGTATGCAGAGTGAAACCGCATTGACTTGAGCTAAACTATCATGTTTATGTTTATAGTTTAGGTACCTATTCAAATGTCAGCCAAAATAATTCTATAAATACTAATATAATTCACAATAATTACATGATTGTCGCACAATCGTAACACATTTTTTCGACTATCAAACTTTTTTGATCAATTTTTTCGGAGGTCAGCCAATCAGATTTCAGGTCTTAGTGTCACTGTCTAACAGTGACCATAAAAAAAACCATGTTAAGTAATGAATTTTCTCATAAGTTCTCTAATTTCAAGAATTGACTATAATGCTCACATGTACTCAAAACATTCATCATCTAATATATATTCATGTGAATATATGTATTTAATACAATCATAATTTGACAATGGGTATGTAATTGTATTAAATACATGTAAGTATTGTAACAAAATCCCTAATTTTTGTGTGTATACATATAAAAAACAATAAACTCACACAACAAAACATTATTTAAGATGAAAAAGTTGTACATATTGTTTAGTGACTTGAAATTCTCCAGCGACCGGGAAAAAATTTCGGCCACAATGACGGTGGTCGACGACAATTTATGGCACTAACACTGGTAGCGTGTCTGTCATGTGCAATTTGGACAAAAATAGAATTGTTTTTGTGCTTTATCCAAATAGAATGGGAAAGGGAGTGGTAGTTTTCCTTGAAGTTGGTATTTTTCTTTAAAACCTATATTAAAATTGATATTTATTCGTCTTTATTTCATTTATCTTTTCATGTTTCTCACTTTAAGTTGTAAGCTTAAAAATACATGTATTTGTAAGGTATAAAAGAGATGTAAGTTGTTTGAATTATAATATGGAAACTTGAGTTGTAAGCTCATTTAAAGTGCCTTGCTCTTGTTTAAGAGTTGTTACTTTGTTTCTAGTTGTCTACGTTGTAGGCTGGTACTAGAGACAAGGTTTGAGGTTTTCAGGTCTCTCCTTACACTTGAAGATAATGGACCATACCTATCTATCATATGTATTCATTCTAATTCATATTAATTCTATAATTGTATTTCTCACCACATTGCTCCCTGAATTAGTTGGTATTAGAGCGTGAAATACATGCATGGTAATACTAAAAGAGATGTAGAAGTTATTTGAATGGTAATACTAAATTTTGAGTTGTAAACTTATTTTAAGTGTCTTGGTCTTGTTTAATTTATATTAATTCTAGCATTTTATGTCAAGACTTTTCAACTAAAGTATTTCATAGAAGAATAGAAGTAGGAGGAGGAGGTTGTATGAAACAAATTACATGGGGCTTTTCAAGGCAAACTAAATTATAACCTCATCCTCCTCCTACTTCTATTCTTTTATGAAAATACTTTATTTGAAAGGTCTTGACATCCTTTAGCATTACTCTACAATATTTTGTAGCCATTCTCGACAAGCCTCAACAAATAATAGTAGTTGTCGACATATGTTGGCATAAACTATTGGCATATGGTGACAGGAATCAGCAAGTGTCTACTAGGTGCTCGACAAAATAACCCAATGAAGCTTTTTTGGATGATACTATGACCCCATTATTTGAAAATCCTGACTACACTACTGGTTGTGTCTAAATTTACTGATTGGATCAGCTATGTAACATTCGGGGTTGGAGAAAAGTGAATCATATCGAGTTTGGACAAGAAATTAGGATCTGGTCACGAATGTTGTATGGCCATGGTTTATTCCTTTGTACGAAGAAAGTAAGAAACAATAAAACTAAAAGAAAGAACTGAGACATTGGGTTCCAACGTCAAAGGAAGATACAAGGGACGCTTATGTTTATGTTTGACTGTCTTCAAGATTTTGTGTTCTTTTGTTTATGTTTTATATATTCTATTATTTAAATTTGGTTGTAAATTCAATTGTTCTTGTTCGAATGAAACAATAATATGTTTACAAAATAATAAATTCCATTAAATGAATGTTTTACGATTACAATCTTTTAAGTAAATTATTTACAAGAATTGATCTTTTAATTTCATCTCCAAAGGTGTTTGAAAATAACAAAGTGTGAGTTTAATCCAAGAACTATAGAAGTAGCGACTACCTTTGAGCAAATCAAGAAAAGGTTGAGCTCGGCTCCGTTGCTCGTGCTACCTAACTTTTCAAAAGATTTTGAGCTATCTTGTGATGTGTACAAGATTGGTGTTGTGGTTGTTCTAATTCAAGAAGTGAAGCTTGTTTCTTATTTCAGTGAAAATTGAGTAGTTCAAGATTGAATTATTCCACATATGACTTGGATTTCTATGCCATTGTTCAAGCATTGAAGTATTGGAGGCAATATCTGATCTACAAAGAGTTTGTTATGTACTTTGATCTCGACTCTTTAAAGCATATGAACATCCAGGCAAAATTGTTAGCGAGACATGCTAAATGGGCATCATACTTGCAAGAATCTACATTCACCTTTAAGTACAAAGATGGTGTGCCAAATCAGTTTGCAAAGCCTTGAGTCGAGAAATTTTTTACATGGCTCAATGAAAATTGACGGTGTGGTGTAGACTGTTTTGGGTTTTCCTCGCACTCAGTGTGGTGTAGACTCAATTTTATTGTGGTTGATCATTTTTTTGAAAATGGCTCACTTTATTGCCTATAAGAAGACAAGAGATGCTTCAAAAGTTGTTGAGCTATTCTTTCATAACATGTACCGACTTCATGGGTTACCAAGTTCAATTGTTTTTTATTGGGAAACCAATGTTATGACTCATTTTTGGAGGAGCTTGTGAAAATTAGCTAACACTCAATTGAATTTCAGCAACGCCTATCATCTTCAAACAGACAGGCAAACTTAAGTTGTGAATCGCTCATTGGGAGATTTTTTAGGTTGCTTATTAAGTGAGCATCTGAAGTTATGGGACCATAAGTTATGTATTAAGGAGTTTACCTATAATCATTCCATCAATCGCAGCACCAGAATGTGTCATTTGTATATTGTTTATGGCTTAATTTCACGAGCAGTAGTTGATCTTACTCCCATCCCATACACGAAAAAAATTAGTGGTAAGGTAGAAAGTTTCATTGATAATGTGAAAAAAGTCCATAGCATGAATCATAAACACTTTCAAGAAACAAGTCAGAAATACAAAGCTTATGCAGATTCCAAGAGGCAAATGGTTGAGTTTGATATGGTAGATTTTGTTTGGGCAGTTTTGACCAAGGATCGCTTTTTAGTTGGAGATAACAACAAATTTTCTGCAAGGAAGATGGGTTCATATGAAATTCTTGAAAAAATTAACCCCTAATGTTTATCGCTTGAAGTTACCAAGTCATATTCGTACTTCTTATTTAATCAATGTGAAACACCTCATTCCATTCTGAAAGGACATTGGCGATATTGGAAATGAAAATTCGAGGGCGAATTTGTTCCAACCTGGAAAGGATGTTACAAATCTGTTAGCCAGTAAATTTATGGAACGTTGCGATAAATTAAATGACTAACACCAATCAGTAGCACTTAATAACAGTCAGGCATCTTTGGTTGCTACTGTTCTTAAAATCCCCGCCAAGCACTGCCAAGGCCCTGCCTAGGCACTAGGCAGCTGGCCACCGCCCAGATTAATGCCTAGGCATTTGAAAATTAAGAAAAGGCTCCTAAACCAGCTGAGGTAGCCGCCTAGACCGCCTAGGCACCCGCCTAGCCCGTCCAAACCCGCCTAGCCTGTCCAGACCTGCCTAGGCACCGAATAGGTTGCGACTCACTAAGACAGAAAATAGATAGCTTTTATTTTACATTTTATTTTATTTTTCGATAAATTGTAAAGACTTGTTGAATACTTAAATGAACACACATTATATGCTTGTTCCCCATATTTTTATTATGTCCAATACTTCATAATATATATGTCATTCTATTTGTAGTTTATGATGAAATTATATATATTTTAAGTATAAACAGACACTTATTTATACAAAGTATAATAGATTTACTTAAATCCGCCTAATCTGCCTGGGTGCCCACCGAGACCCTAGCCCGCCGCCCAACTAGCGCCTAGTGTCTTTTATAACCTTGGCTACTTAGATTACTTTCATTATGTAATTTTCAGTTTTCTGTTGTCTTTTCAATTTTTGGATGTATGTTACAGATTTCTTATAAAACCCACTTCTTGCTGGAAGGTAAGGCAGATTGGACGTTTTGCCGTGAATAAAAGATTCAAAGTTTTTCTCTCTATCATTTTAGTGTCTTTGTCTTGTGAGATTGTTCAGTTTTCGCTATCTAGTTCTCTGCGGTTATAGGGTGGTATTAGGATGGGCTTTTTGGGGTTTTCAGGTCTTTCCTCGCATTAGGAGATAATGAACCATATATTTCATTTCTCATTTAACTTTAATTGGTTTCTTTTGCACTATCGCTCTGCTCAGTTGGTGTTAGAGCTTCGAGCGATTACTGGAATCATGTCGCTACTGTCAGATTTGATGAAGTCGATATTTTGGTGGATTAGAATTCCCCACCAATTTAGAGTACATTGACGATGATGATTTCATAGATATGGCTGAGGTGGCTAAAGTGTGTTGTAAGCAATTTGGTACCGATGGAGATTTTGCCCCAGTTTTTTTGTTAATGTGATAGTGATGAAGAAACCAACACATTGGTCCAAGAACACTGTGCATAATCATAAAGGAGTAAAATCTGGCTCTATTTATTCTAATTGTATATGTGACTGACTACATCTCAGCTGGGAAGAATTCATTACATGTCACTATATGAAAATATAACATGTCATTAATATCAAGATGGAATCTGGAAGGTTCATGCTCATTTTTCTACCATGAAACAATTAAGGGGTGCTTGGAATTTGAAAAGGTTGTGGAAGGCAACATATATGGCATATTCTATCATTTTGATGGGCTCAAAAATTTTGAAAATTTTGGCACTAATAGGGTTACTGTGGAATTCTTTATTTCATTTGTCTTTTCATATTTTTCATTTAAGTTGTAAGCGTATAAATACAAGTATTTGTAAGGCAGAAAGGAAGAGAGGTTGTTTGAAATATCATATTAAAATTTGAGTTGGAACCTCATTTTTATGTGCCTTTCTCTTGTTAAAGAGTTTGTTGCTTCGTTTTTTTAGTTGTCTGCATTGTAGGCTGATATTAGAACTAAAGTTTATAGGGATTTCAAGTCTCTCCTTGCACTAGGAGATAGTGGACTCTATCTATCTATCTTTTTTTTTTTAATTTTTTTTTAATTTTTATCAGAGCTTGGTTACGTTCTTTAGAATGTTTCCTAGCTCTAATAACCAGCTGATGCAGGGCGCATTGTGGTGGTAAATAAAAATGAAAATAAAATAAAAAGATAGGATATGATAGATAGGAATGGTCAAATATCTCTTAGTGCGATGAGAGACCTGAAATTATCCACATTTTGATTAATGGAAGATTCAGAGTATTTATCTCCATCATTTTAATGCATTTCTTTTGTTTAAGAGTTTGTTGCTTTGTTCTTCTAGTTGCCTTCGTCATAGGTTGGCACTAGAAGCGAAGTTCTTCGGATTTTTCAGATCTTTCCTTGCACTAGAAGATAGTGGATCATACAAATTTATCCTATTCTTATTCATTTTTATTTACCACCACTCTGGAGTTCTTTGGAACTTTATGCTCTTACATGGCTATTGTGGAAAATGGATGGACATCCGAAAGATTGAGTAAGACCAAACAAAACTCGAGAACGAGTTTTCTGTGAGAAGGGTTTGATGTAGGCATCGGCCAAAGACATTATTATATTAATAAGTGGCAATTGAGATTTAAGTAATATAATAAAATACATGCATTTTGGAGCTATAAATGCATGTATCCCGCTTTAAGTTTGTGGTTTATGATATCTGAAATCTTTTGGTTTTCTTGTATTTTTATATTTCTCATTTTAAGTTGTAAGCCTATATATACTTGTATTTGTAAGGCAGAAAGGCAAGGGTTATTTGAAATATAATATGGAAACTTGAGATGTAAACTCGTTTTTAAGGGAAAAGGATCCTCGCCAGATCCTTTTCCTATGGATCCTGTGATCTCACTCGTTCATCGTATATCGTGCGGTCAGTTTTTTATTATGTACTATTCATATCTAATTTTAAATTTTAATTTTTAAAATGATTTCTGACCGCACGATATACGATAAACGAATAAGATCACGGAATCCCTAGCGAGGATCCTTTTCCGTTTTTAAGTGCCTTGCTCTTGTTTAAGAGTTTGTTACTTTGTTTTTCTAGTTGTCAATGTCGTAGGCACTACAAACGAAGTTCTTAGGGTTTTCAAGTCTCTTTTTACACTATGAAATAGTGACCCTGCCTATTTATCATATTTTTTTTTTATACTTATCCTATTCATTTCATTTTTTTATTTACCACCATGCTGCTCCCTGCATTATAAAGCTATTGCTCTAATTATCTCAATAATTCAATATCCATTTTCTTTAAATAAAAGAACAAAAAAAAAAATATTTTTGTGATGAAAAAAATGAAATTATAAGTATTCTCCACAAAGATGGGAAGAATTATTGCATACCATATTTTTCAATAATTCTTGTACCATTATTCATCATTCATGAATTTGGATAGATTGCAGTTATGAATTTAGTAATGCCCTCATGCTTATTTAATGAATAATTTCAATATTTTAACTACAATACTCTTTCTTTTAGAACACATAAGCTACAGATTAATAAAAAAAATATATTATCAGGAAAATATAATTTGATCTTTTATAACAAAATAAAATCATAGATAGTAATGTAAATTTTACAAAAATCAAATTTTATTGTTGTTTTTCTTCGCATATCTCTAATTTTATAAAATACAAATATAAATTCTCTCCACTTCCACGTTTTTTTTCACATTTCTCTCCTATATATTTTTTCGAAAAAAAAAACTAAATTAAAAAAAAAAAAAAATCTACTTCACATTCAAAGTGTGTGGGCTAAGGCTAGTTGCAATAAATATAACTAGCATTTGCCTACATACTTTGTATGTATGAACACATTTTTTTAGAAAATGAGAAGGAGAGAGAGAGAGAGAGAGAGAACTTGAGAGGAGTGGAAGGTTTTTGTTTTTGGTTCTTTTTTATTTTATTTTTTTATTTTAATATTGGAGGTATTTTAAAATCACTTGTAGGTGAGGTTTCAATAAAAAATAGTAAAATTTGGACATATGAAATTACATTATTGCCCATCATTTTTGTTGTGTGACAGAAGACTAATTTATCTTCACCTTCTTTTGGTTGACAAAGAGGATTTTATTAATTAGTAGAGATTAAAAGAGGAGTAAATTTTGAATTTTAGGAGGTTAAGTGGTGAAATTTGAATTTCTAAAGTGAAAGTGTAATAAAATAAAATTTTGCCTAGTTCGTTTGACTATCATTAAACTGACACTTTTTCTACGAGACGGTTGAGTAAGTAACTTATCACGTTAACCATTATAATATAATTTTACCTATTTTATTTGCCTACAACGGAGATGACCTAACTATGCTCAAAATCGCAAATCCAATGTGCCCTTGTCCTAAGAGGAACTTGTAGAAATGATCCTTCAATTTTAACCCAATTGGATTAATGGTCCCCCAAATGAAAATTCATGACCATTGGTTCCTTAACTCATCAAAACATGAAACTATGGTCATTTTTGTCAACCTTGGTAGAACTTCTGTAAAAATGAGTCACATGCTACGCACGTAAAATTGAATCAAGAGACAAATATGGAAAAACAAATGAGAAAAAAAGATACCTCAACTTTAACGCAATTGGAGCAATGGTCTCTCAACTTTAACTAAATTGTGCAATCCGACATGACTCATGTTGACGAAATTCTGACGAAGTTGATGAAAAGGATCATAGCTGCACATTTTGATAAGTTAAGGGAGTAATGTTCATGAAATTGTAGTTAAAGAACCATTGCTCCAATTGGGTTGAAGTTAAATGACAATTTCTACAATTTTCTCTTGTCCTAAAGAAGCGACTAAATTGTGTAACTCACCATAAAGAAAGAGCATGTAATTAAGTACTACTACCACTTGCTCTGGCTGGCTGTGGAATGATAGGAGAGCGTCCATCTCGACGATCTTGCGCACTACAAACTACGTTGGGGTAACAATGTATTCACAATGAGCTAACAATAATATGGTTTAAATTCGCCTTTGATGAGAATCGAACCTAAAATCTCTTACTTTGTTGAGTTTGAGTTTCAATATTTGTTGTATATTTCATTATGAATGTTACAAGAGAGTGAAGGCAACTCTTATAGAGAGCCAAAAGAAAGCTACAATAGATTGTAGGATAACTACACAAACACAATCCCTAAAATCTGCCCTAACAAGTGGAAAAGAAAAAACCAACTTACAAGTAAAGAAGCTTTTACAAGCAACTAAGAAAGGTTGATGTAAGGTGAATGACAAGTTATGGAAAATGAGGTTGATGTAAGGTGAATGACAAGCTATGGAAAGATTGATGTAAGGTGAATGACAAGCTATGTAAAGTGACTTTAGCCTATGACTTAGCTAAAGTGAGGATGACAACTCATACATACAACCCATCCATACAAACCGGTTTCAATACACCCCCTCAAGCTGGATCAAGGGGATTGATTGATCCAAGTTTGCACAACAAACGCTGAAACTAAGTAGAGTCTAGTGCTTTTGTGAATAAATCAACAAGTTGATCGTGGCTACGTGTGAACACGGTGTCTATCACCTTGGATTGAACTTGAGCACGAATATAATGACAATTAACTTTAATATGTTTGGTCCTTTCATGGAATACTGGATTGAAGGTAATATGCATGGCAGCTTGGTTATCATAATACAAGGACATAGGTGCCATGCTTGTGAATCCGAGCTCGGAAAGAAGACCTTTCAATCATATAAGTTCACAGGTTGTTGCTGCCATAGCCCTATACTCAGCTTCGGCACTAGATCGAGCAATAATAGTTTGTTTCTTTCTTTTCCAAGTGACAAGGTTCCCTCTAACAAATGTGCAAAAACCTGTTGTGGATTTTTTATCAAGGGCATTTCCAGCCCAGTCAGCATCTGTGTAGGCTCCCTCTTCCTACTAAGCCCTTGAGATATCGAAGTATTCTCTTGACGATTTCCCAATGAACTAGAGTAGGAGAGTGCATGAACTGACTGGCTAGGCTAACTGAATATGAGATATCAGCCTAGTAATGGTGAGATAAATAAGTTTCCCAACCATTCGCTGATAAACACTAGGGTCCGAGAGAGGTTTACCTTTTTCATGCCACTGAAGTTTGCTAGCTAGGGATGTCCGAGCTGGTTTACATTCCATCATGTTAGCTTCATCTTGAAGATTGAGAACATACTTTCTTTGATTCAAGAACAATCCCTTTGAAGAGGTAGCCACCTCAATTCCAAGAAAGTATTTCAAGGGCCCAAGTCTTTAATGGCAAATTTTTGGTGAAGTGACTGCTTAAGCGTCTTGATTTTACTTATATTGTCACCTGTAATAATTAGGTCATCAACATATATAAGCACAACCAATTTGCCAGCAATACTACTTCGAACAAACAAAGAAGAGTCGGCATAACTCTTTTTGAACCCTGCAGCTTCAAGGACTGAACTAAGCTTTGAATACCAAGCTCGAGGGGACTGTTTGAGACCATATATGGCTTTGTGAAGTCTGCAGACCTTGTTGGGTTCATTTTCTCTTGGATGACCAGGAGGCAACTTCATGTACACTTCTTCTTCAAGATCCCTATGAAGAAATGCATTATTCACATCCATTTGGAATAAGGGCCATGATTATTGACTACCACAGACAACAATACCCTCACTGTGTTCATTTTGGCAACATGAGCAAATGTCTCCTTATAGTCAATGCCATAGGTTTGAGTAAAGCCTTGAGCTACTAACCGTGCCTTGTGTCTTTCAATGCTTCCATTGGAGTTGAATTTGGTCTTATATATCCACCTACTTCCCACGACCTTCTTGCCATTTGGAAGATCCACCACACTGCATGTCTGGTTGTCATTCAGAGCTTGAAGCTCTTTAGTCATAACATCTTGCCAGTCGGGCATGCATGTGGCTTCATGAAAATTCTTTGGTTCGAAAGTGTGGGACACTTTGTTAAGGAAAGAAGTATGAGAAGATGAGAATCTGTGATAGGAAATGGCGGCAGAGATAGGATGCCTTGCAGTGTAAGTAACATACTCTTATAACCTCACTAGTGGATGTCTATCTCGTGTAAGATTTCTTCTTGGTGCACTTATAGCTTGCTGATTTGGTTGAGCTTCTGATGGTTCAGATGAGCTTAGCACTGCATCAGTTACACTCTCAGTGAGTTGAGATAAGTATAATAACTAAAATTACTAGTTAGTATACTTATAAGGAAAAATTTATTGAAAAACACATAGACTGTTATTACTAATAAGGAAAAATATGTT